>NC_072838.1:1055000-1222500 GCF_027744805.1 Dunckerocampus dactyliophorus | reverse complement strand
TGTTAGCATAAAAGTTAGTATATATGTTAGTATATATGTTAGCATAAATGCTAGCATATATGTTAGCATATTTGTTAGTATATATGTTAGCATATATGTTAGCATATATGTTAGTATATATGTTACCATAAATGTTAGTATATATGTTAGCTTAAATGTTAGTATATATGTTAGCCTAAATGCTAAATAAATCAATATGAGTGATTGAATGAGGTTGGTGAGGTTGTGTTTCGTTAGGTTGAATGTAAAGGTTGTGAAATATTGATGCGTGTGTGTTTGCACGTTAGCTGCAGCGCTAAGTGTGTTTGTCTAGTGCACCTGCCCATCTCCCAGTCCCCGCCCCCAGCTCTTCACGGGGGGTGAGGGGGTCAACTCGGGCTTGAGCCACCCCACGGTCGCCTTTGTCTGTTAGCGTGCGCTCCGTGGGGGTGGAGGGCGGGTGTCGACCTTCACCCTTCACCCCCTGACCCCACCCATTCATATGCAAGCGAGCAGTCAGCGGGGCCCCAACCCCGCCCATCCCCCCTCATTCTTCTCTTTTCACTCGTCCCCGCCTGGCCGGCCCGTTGTGTCATGTCTCAAGTTCAAGTCTCGGGACGGCGCGAGGCCATTTGATGCCGGCCCGCGGCAGGGACCTGGGGAGGGAGGGAGGGAGTTAGGGGGCTGGGCTAAAGGGGAGGTGTGAGCTACTCTTTTTTTTGGAATGATTTGGATGTAGTGTTTTGAGGATGAGGTTTAGTTGTTGATGATGTGGATGTTCTTCACATGATGGCTTATTTTGGAACGCAAACATGTCATCAGACATTTAAGACATACAAACACATGAAAAGAAATTGTAAAAAGGAATATATACTGTATATTTCTGGCTATTTTTGTGCTTAAAAACTGAGTCCCGCCTTGTGTCTTTTTGCCTTGCATCATAAGAAATGTGCGACGTTTTTCCCATTTATCGGTGGCGGTCCAATGGCGTGTTTTATCTTTAGCACTCGCATGGAGCCCAGGCAGGAAACATCATGAATGCTTTGGGTTTTTTTCATCTTCAGGTCGTTTGTCCAGAAGCCCCGCGGTATGGCTGGGTGGTGGCGTCAGGGTCAGTGGGCGGGGCCGGGGGGGTCAGCTGACCAGACGGACGCACAGACGGTGGACTTGACTTTGACAGGATGAGCAGACTCAACCACATTGGAGCCATGATAGCGATGCTGCGTGTGTGTGTGTGTGTGTCTGTGTGTGTGTGTGTGTGTGTGTGTGTGTGTGTGTGCGTGTGTGCATGTGTGTGCATGTGTGTGTGTGTGTGTGCATGTGTGTGTGTGTGTGTGCGTGTGAATCATTTCTAACGGGTTGCGGGCCGCAGAGAGAAGAATGTCAGGATTTGGTGCCATGTTGATGTTTTCGAGGTGATTTAGCAGAATGACCAATCCAGCGTACAGTCGCTGTGCTCATGAATGACTCGTAAAGACTCCTTGCTGAGCACGTGGACTATGAATGCCAGTAGTACTGGCACAAAGAGCACGGGGGGGGGCCAATTTAGTTTTCAGAAAAGCCGCCTTATTTGCCAAAGAAAGAAGTTTCCTTTGTTTTGGGACATTTTCCCTTATTTTCTGGAAATTGTTTTATTTTGTTTGCCTAGCATCATTTTTGTTTCTGAAAAAAAGATGTTATTTCCTGAAAAAGTTGCCTTTTGTCCCAACAATATGATTTAAATATGATTTCTTCTTACTTTCCAGAAAAGATCTCTTACTTTCTGAAAGTTTTTCTAAAATGTTGCCTGATTTCCCCCCAAAATAAAGTTTCCTTATTTTTAGGAAATTTTCCCTTATTTTCTGGAAAAGTTTGCCTTATTTGTTTTCTTATTTTGAAAAAAGTTATCTGATTTTCAAGAAAATGTTCCTTGTTTTCTTATTTTCTAGAGACGTTCCTTTGCATTCTGAAAATCTGCCCTTATTTTGGGGAAATGTTGCTTTATTTTCGAAAAATTGTTTTATTATGTTTGCCTAACTGCCTTTTTTCTGGAAAGGTTGCCTTATGTCCAAAAAGAAAATCCATTATTTTCTTCCTTTTTTAAGGGAAGAGATCCCTTACTTGCTGGGAACGTTCTTTCATTTCCAGAATAGTTGGTGTGTTTCCCAAATAAAATTGTCCTCATATTTTGGAAGTTTTCCCTTATTTTCTGGGAAAAAAAATAGCCTAACATAATTTTTATTTTCTGAAAAAAAAGATATTATTTTCTGGAAAAGTGGCCATGTTTGATGGACCCCCCCCAAAATTGCCTTATTTTCATGATTACTGTAGATATGCTAATAAGTTAGACATAAAGCAGTCATTGGTGACACAGCGTATTCATGTTATTAGTAGTAGTAGTAGTAGTAGTAGTAGTAGTAGTAGTAGTAGTAGTGTTATTAGCAGGGGTGCATATGAGGGAATTATGACCCCATACCCATAAAGTGGATAGCGTGTGCCCGAATACAGTGCACCTTGCTGGGCCACAGCAGGTGTCCCTCCCCCTCTATACTGTGGTTCTCCTGGTAGTAGTGATGTGCTAGTAGTCATGTTATCATATTTCATTAGGAACAATCAACAAATCCTCATTAGTTCCGGTCCTTCTTACCTCCAGGTGTGCACAAACTACCCTTCCATCTGAATAAAGGTCATGGGTCATCTGTACCATATCGAGGATACATGCAGTGGTAAAATAAAACCATAATTGTTTTTTCCCTGTTCTGCTGACATTTGAACCCAGACGCTGGCGTTTGTGTCCTCCTCCCACACACAGTTTGGAAAACATCCCAATTGACGCTTGATTGAGCTGGTCTGAAGGTTACGCTGCAAATGGAGGACGACCTCTAACCACCCGCCGCCCCCTAAGAGCCCGGGCGGGCTAGCCGCTAATAAGCGCACGGCCTGCGCTTTGACCAGGCGGAGGTTTTTCTGTAAGAACGACTCTGTAAAGTGTAAACAAAGCAACATGGCTTCCAGTTGGAGCTCATCGCTCCTTTAAAAAAACGGTGAAAAAAACAGGAAGTAGCTGGGCTAATGAATGTTGTCTTCATTAAAACCCTCATTAGCATGAGCTAACGCTACGATAACGTTACATTAGTGGCGTTAGCACCGTTGCTAGCTAGCACGGAGACATGTCGTTGATCAAACTTCCCACGGGGGGGGGGGGGGGGGGGGGGTATTTATGTTAGCACACGCTACGCGTGGCTAAACCAGCTAGCCGAGCAGTAGTTATGGAACGCTATTGCCGTGCGATGACACTTAGCCTTCATCTGTGTTTTTCTTCTCGTCTGCTTCTATATGATTTTATTGTACCAAACCCAGGGAATATGCAAGACTTGTCTTTCAGGAAAGGCCTCCACATCGACGTTTGACAAACGTCACGACAGAAACGACAAATGCACATCCACTCAAGTCTGAAGAGAGCACAAGCGTGTGCACACCGACAACGTGCGATACAGGCGCCAAGGAACCAAGTACCACAATCCGATACCACGTAAACGCAGGGCCAGTATCGCTGATGCTGATACTTCTTACTTACTTCAGGATCACGCAAAGATTTTGTCGTTTTTGATGATCGTGATTGTAAAGCAGAATAAAAGGCAGGACGACCACGTTAGGCAAACTCAATAAAACACATTCACAAAAGAAATAAGGGAAATTCTTCACAAAGTAAGGGAACTTACTTACTAACCAGAAAATATTACAATCAGGAGAATTTTCTTAAAAATAAGATAATTTGAGGGGGAAAACAAGAAAAAATACAACCATTTTTGCCAGAAAGCAAGGGAAAATAAAGGGGTTTTTTCCAGAAAGCAAGGGAAGCAATCAGGGCTTCACATGAGCAGTCAGTGATGCTCTTCCATCTTTTACTTCAGTCACAGGAGAAACATCATGCTTCCTTCCGGACGGGTCCAGGCCATGAGGCCACAGGACTGCAGTCTGTTTGCAGCATGCATGCTATCTTGATGACACATGACACACTCCAGGAGACAAAAAGCGAGCAAAAAACACCAAAAGTGAGCAGGACCCACTGCTCGTTGAGAAGAGCGATATGTGCTTTAGTGTCAGATTTGTCACTAGTCGCATTTTTCAAAATGAGAATCAGCTGAATATGGCAACAAAGTAGCCAACAGGGATCCCTCCTGCTATGTCTTCTTCTTCTGTGGACCAGGTGTGTGTTAGGAAGCACGGTTACGATGCCATCTACTGGAGGGAGTTGGAACCACAATGGCGGCCCCTTTGTAATGTGTTTATGAGCGAGGATGAACAGGTACAGTCCTTCCTCATTTATCACGCTGCATTGGTTCCAAACACCACTGTGATAAGTGAATTTCTGCAAACTAGGATTCCTTATTTATAAATGGAATATTTTGGTAGTTAGAGCATAGAAAACCAGTTTACCACCTTCTCAATGCATGATTATAAATACATGAAAAACACCCCTATAGTCACCTTTACACTCCTATTACCCAATATAGTAGACATATTAAGACATATAAGACAGAGAAAACCTGTTTACCACTTTCTAAATCCACTTTTTAACATCATTAGAGCCCTCTAGACATGAAATAACACCCCATAGTCACCTTTACACCCCTATTACCCAATACAGTAGACATAATAAGACATAAATAATACATAATTACGACACACACACACATATAGACCGTAGCCTACAATTAGTTTCATTTGATACGCTTACTGCACGCTTATTTAGTAATAATACTCACGTACTTGTACATTATAATGACACACACACACACACAGTTGTTATGAGTTTCCTGCTTTTGCGGTTGTCTTGAACACAGCATCGTCTGTCTGCAGCTACTTTGGGATTTCAACATAAAAGTACATTTGGTCAATTGAATGATATGATGTCATACCTGGCAGGGGTGTCTGCATTTGCTTTTTTTACATTTAATAGTCAACTCATTCTATGGGATGCGGAATTTGGGGGTTTTTCTCCCTGTCAGCTATAATCGTCCAAACTGTGCCGGAATTGTTGAAGTATTTTCGTGTGTGTGTGTGTGTGTGTGTGTGTGTGGTAGGGCTGCAACTAAGTATTATTTTATTCATCCATTCATCTGAAGCTTGTTGTTTCGATTCATCGATTCATCGTTTAGGCCCCGCGTGGTGCGAATGGACATGAACCAAACACAAACACCCGCTGCTTTGGTCCGCAACATCAGAGAAGATGCAAAAGTGTCCTTCACTGTTTTCCAAAGTCAAAGCTGGGCTGTCACGAGATCTGGTGAGATGGGAACGTTTGCCGTCGAGAAGAACGTGTGTGGTGGCGCGAGGCCTGGGATGGTACCACATCAGTAAATGAAGTGGATCTTCGATACGTTGCCATGTGCACACGTGTCTGGCAGGACGAGAGTTCACTCTGTGCATTGCTGTCAGCTGATGTGTGGGAATGTCTTGTTTTGCCTAAAAACAAAGATAACATCTCTGCTTTCATGCCCGACTAAAATTCGAAAATATCCCCATTTGAGAGGCGGAAATGGGAGGACATTTACATTTTGAAAGCGAAAAGCCATGAATGGAACACCAAAAAAGTGGCTGATGAATTGGATCATTGATTCTGTTTTGAACTGCACCACTGGAATAGACGCATTTTCACTTTCATTGCTGAAAAGTGAAAAAAGATCCAAATGGCTTTGGTGTCTTTGACAGTTGACGACTCGTGATGCTTCCCTGTTCCCTCCGACACACACATCACCTCCACGCCATCCTGTCCTTCCCCCAGGAAAAAGCAGATTCAGGGAGGGAGGGGGTCAGGGGTGGGGGTGGGGGGTGAGAGGACAGAGAGATAGCTGAGATAAGGAGGACAGAATAGCAGGGAGGGAGGGAGGATGGACAGACAACGAGATGGCTCAAAGAATAAAAGAAGAGGAGCTAGGGATGGGGGGGTTGCTAAGAGGGTCTGCACATGCACACAGGAGGATGGACAGACAGACAGTGAGGCATTAAAATTCATGGTCTTTTTTATTGTCTGTGCTGAGAATCAATACTGTCTAGTATGGATGAGGTGAGACGTGGACAACAGCAGTTGCCTGCCAGTGCGGGGGGGGGGCAGTGTGGCTGTGTGTGTATGGAGGGGGTGTCGTCAATATTAGCAGTGACACGGCCACTGCAAGGCAAAGTAGCATTGGTTTGGGGGAGGGGATGGTCTGTGTGGACGTTACAGAGGGGAGAGTGGGTGTGGGGGGGCGGGGGGGTGCAGGGTAAGGTTCATTAAGTCTGACCAGCAGAGCTTTTGGCCGACATCATGGCAGCAGGCTTTCGTCCGAGCAGGCACGTGTGCACGCAGATGGACACGCTGATGGCTATTAACCCCCCTTGCCCCCCCAACGCACACACAAGCTCCATCATTTAGCCGATGGAGTGTTTGACTCATGTCTGGCAGATGTTGGGGACGCCGCGCACCAAAACTATTGTTGCCTGGTGGGGGGGCGGGGGTCATCTGGCCTCTAATTGGGGAAATGGAGATTCTTTTGCACGAGGCGGCCATAAATCTTCCACCATGGAGCGACTCATCCCTTCTGGTTATTACATTACTTTCATTTTGCACGTGGGGGCCGCCCTGCTCGCGCTCGCATTTCACCGGAGTCTGCACTTTTGAACTTGACAAAGATGGTTGGTGTGCTTTGTTCTGATGTACCACGTGCACGTGGCGTTTGCTAGCAAACGTCTGTGAATGTTCTCATTCTGGATTGTTCAGGGTGTCTTTGGGGACGTTGCATCTCTCACTTGAACTGTCCTTCACCAATTCATGCTCAATGACTAGATAGAACAGCTCTCGTCTGAGCTATAGCTGTCCTATCTGGTCCTTGAGCAGGAACTGATGAAGTCTGCTTGGATGAGAGATGAAATTTACAGATTGGACAGCGCTAGTCTGAGCTACACCTGAGCTAGAGCTGTCCTATCTAGTCTTTTAGCATGAACTAATGAAACATGCTTGGCTGAAAGATTAAGTGTACAAGTAGTACATCGTTAGTCTGAGCTAGACAGTCAGTCAGCTAGCTAAACAGTCATTAATACAAGTGTTAAAAATAAGACAAGTGTAAAACTATAATAATAGCAATAAGTGCTGGCCCGGCCCGGCTTGGCCCGGTCCAGGGCCTCTACTTGGTGTGTGTGTGTGTGTGTGTGTGTGTGTGTGTGTGTGTGTGTGTGTTTGGTTACTATGGGGATGAGGCAGGCTGTGGTGGTTTTGAGGTGTAAAGCGTTATAAATAATGGAGGCTGCACCTCACATTGAAATGCAAAGAAAGGCTTCAGCTCGGCCCTCAGTGCAGCTAATGCTGCTTCTCTCCCTCCATGCCGTCCATCGGCATCCTTCCCGTGCCGTAATCATCTTCGTAGGCCATCTTAATGGTCGCTGATGATTTCACGCAAGGCAACACGCATACACATTAGTTGTTGGCGTGTGTTCACTGGACGTTGAGGCAGCTAACTGTGTCCAACTCAGGAAGCTGCTGTGTGCGTGTGTGCAAACACTCAGCAGGTTCTGGTACATTCACAAGACAAACTTGTGTTCTTAAAGTTTACATTCAGACATTTGTGTTGGAATGTCCCCTCCTGTCTGCGCTTTTGTGGCACAAAAATGAGCTGCAGCCTGAAAACGGCCCCCAGGCGCACTTTCTTTTCTCCTGATTTCAACAAAATACACCATTTTGACACATTTTAGGCTACCGGTATGTCTGTCACAGACGTTTGTGGCTGTTGAGTGCGTGACCCCCCCAGTATGCAGAGAAGAGGCTTGCAAATAAAAGTACAGTCAAACCTGTCTTAGTGGCCACCTTTATAGAACAGCCACCTGCCTATAGCAGCCACTGAAAAATCCCCCCCCCCAGCAAATGTACATTTTATAGACTCTGTGTATAGCAGTCACCTGTCCAACGCGGCCAGCGGCCACCCATTTTGTCTCCCTTGGTCAATATCTGACTGCATATAGCAGCCAAATTACCGACTCAAGTAGAAGCTTCATGCACGAAAAAGTTTTGTTTTTCAAACAATGAAGCCATCGTGTGTAGACTTTAATTACTGAGTCCTAGCTCAGTCACAATCATTCACAAGATCCACACAAACTGTCAGTTGTTCCACATAAAAAAGCCGTCTTCTTTTGAGCTTGCTATTTCCTGGACAAACATGTAACTTTAAGAGCATTTGCACCAAAACATTACCGCAAAGTATGCTGGGAACAGGACGTGCTCCCAGCAACGCTACCATAAATAAAACATACGCTAGCATGCATGCGGCAGCGGGAGCAAAACTGAGTTTGGTTGTACTTAACTGAAGTATTTTATCAGTTATCAGTTATTATTAAGCCTGTAGCTTCCTTTTAGTAAGTAAAAACCTTGGCTATGATTGCACTACATTGTCATGTAGACCTACAAAGTACACTTGGAAGAACAAGAGGGGAATAAATGTATTGCAACTGATGTGAAACTGATGAGGGGTAGGATTAAATAAGCTTTGCTTCTTCCTACTCCTTTTTGGACATGCAAAACTGTGAATTGTACTATGTGATGTGCTACTGTTTGACTCATGCATGTTCAGGATTAAAACCATGAACCATGATAATAACAAGCCTAGTAGTGCTGTACAACTTTTATCCGCAGTCCGCAGTGCCCTCTACTGGTCAACATTATTATTGTTATTTTTTAACAACATTCAAACTGGACACCAACCTGTCTATAGAGGCCACTTTGCAGACTCCCTCAAGTGGCCGCTATAGACAAGTTTGACTGTACTTTAATTGCACGGGTGCAGGAACTCACAACAACAACTTCACAACAAAACAAAATGCGACAGAGAAAAAGGCTGTGTGATAAAGAGTGCAGATTGTAGGTCCAGGTCAGTCAAGTCCTCAGGTGCCAGCACTGACTAGGAAGAGAGGAGCACAGGTAACGATGGCAACGATACCAACAATATCAACGCACATTCCACGGTGCTGGCCTTTTAAGCGCCACAAATGTTAACTGACCGCAGCTGCGTGGCCACCAGGTGTGAATAAGAGCACAGGACAGGAGACGCTTGCTCCTGTCCTGCAGAGCGTGACACACAAATGTCCACACAAATATTTTAAAAAGGTATTTTGGCCTTCTGTCCACACGCAAACATACATTTTTCTCCTCAACTCATTCAATGCCAGCCGTTTCTCAAAAGACAACCCTGTCAGTAGACCATTTGGACTGATCTTTCAAGGCCCACACATTATTGTGTTGTATGGCTGTGCAAACATGGAAACTACCAAAAGAAACATTAGACTCCCGTCTTTCGTCGGGAAAAAAATAGTTTGTTTCTCCCTTTTTTTGTGCGTGTGCATGCCTTAACATTTTCCTACAATGTGTAGCCTTCTGCCCACTACGCTCCTCCATGCTCTTCCACTTCCTCCTTGCTGTTGAGTGTGTTTTTACATGAAGAACTCCTATCAAATGCACTTCTGCACCTTGTGGCCATTTTTTATTTCTTAAAACTGCTCTAAAATTTACATCTATTAGTGTGCACTTGCGTCACCACCTCTTTTTGCCTCTCACGCCAAAAAACGTATAAATAGGTCTTTGGGATGGGGCGGTGGGGTTTATAGACGCGTATAAACAGATAGCAAATGAACTTTTTGGATTTAAAAAGAGTGTGATTGTATCTAAGATTCAATTCATTGTGGAAAACCTATTGCCATAAACACGTATAATCACCATTCTTTTTGGGTGTGATTTGCGTGTAAAATCACTTGTTTTTACATTTGGAAACTAGATAAAAAGAGAGCCAATTTTAAACAGGTTTTATGACCAGATTTCATTTCCTGAATCTCTGCGTTCTATGAAATGTGCTGTGCAGCCTAACGTTGGTCCCGAATCAGCAAATCTTGACATTTATCTTCTATGAGTCCATTCTTAAATGTAGAAGGTGTAGGAGCCACTTTTATTCTTCATTTAAGACTAATATTCTTCATCTGTTGTTGAAGAAGAACCCAAATAAGGTTTTTAGCTTGTTATTAGAAAAAAAGAAGTAATTACTGGCAGAACATATAAGCATCAATAAAGCCGTGTGACTTTGAGGGGTGTTTAAGTGCCATTTGGTCTCAGACCTGCAATCCTCCATCCTGCTCAGTGACAGCACCATCAGGATGGTGGGGGGGTGAACATTGAGAAGGAGAAACATCATTTGATAGGCTGCCAACATAAACAAGTCAAATATGGCCGACACTTCCCGTGCCCCCTCCTTCCCTTCCACGCCACAACTCACCGCTTCTTCGCCCGCTTCGTCATCACGCCTTCCTGTGCCCCCTCCCTCCATCTCTATTGATCCGGCCGTAGTTTTCCGTCTGGGCCGCGTTGGCTGACTGCCTTTAATCAATAGCGATAATTGTCTGCTTTCTCTTCATGCCAAACACGCTCTTTTTCTCAATGAGCGCCGGGCTTCCCCCGACCCCGCCTCTGCGGGAATCCCTCCGCCTTAATGACTGGAGATAACTTGCTTTCCTTCCCCCCCACTTCACACACACACTCCTGGGTCCCTGGCTTATTGATTAGCGTGAGATATCACCCCGCCTGCCCCCGTCAAGCCGTGTAAACACCGCCTGCCTCCACTGAGAGTACAAACACTTGACAGTACAAATACGACCACAAACTGCAATTTGCATTTCCCAGGAGTTTGTACACAGCCTTCCCCTCAGTACACTTCAATACACTCAGTTCCTAAGTGTGCACATTTCTAAGTGTGTACTGCTCTCCCAAATCCATTCCAGACGTAACACACTTACCCCAAATGATGAGCACTATATACACTATACAGTATACTCTATATACATAGAGGGGGGCGGGTGAAGCACACTCAAATGACGATGTATAAAGTATAAAGTATAAAAAGTGCACAAGTTCAGACACCTCGCTGGCTTCTGCACCATTTAAGCATACTCAAAAGGCTAAGTGCATCTGCACCATTTCCAACATTATAAGCGCACTCAAAAGACTTAACATGAGTACGCAAGTGCATCCATTTTCCACCTCGTTGGCATCGGCACCATTTCGCCCTTTTTAAGTGCACTGAAAAACAAAGTAAGCATGGCAGTGCTCAAATTCATACACCATATTGGCACCTGCACCATTTTGACCATTTCAAGCGCACTCAAATGACTAAGCATAAGTACACAAGTGTGCAAATTCAGACACCGCACTGGCGTCCGTCCCATTTTGACCGAACGAACGAACATTTTCCACCACGTTGGCAACATTTTTGACCATTTTAGGTGCGCTGGTGCTGCTAAGTGTAAGTACATACAGTACTTTAAGTGCACTGAAAAGACGACACAGCATGAGTTGGGTGAGTAATTAGTTTCAACGCCAGCCAGGCTGTTCTGTAATTACACAGCTGTGGGTGGGGGGGATCGTGGCTAAAGGCCAGCAAGTGCTGCATTCTTGTGTGTGTGTGTGTGTGTGTGTGTGTGTGTGTGTGTACAGTGTGCGTATAGAAAGACATTTTGTACGACACACCGTGTTGGAAGCCAGCTGGTTACACTTCACCTTTACACCATTTCAGCCCTTTTGCGCCTGTTGTGTGCACATTGTGTGTGTGTGTGTGTGTGTGTGTGTGTGTGCTGGTGCACAGAGAATGGAGCGTTATCCAATTTGTACTGGTCACTAGTGTGAAATGGCGCTAGGTCACCCAGCCAGCTGCTGTGTGCATGCATGTGTGTGTGTAGCATGCTTTCATCTCCTGTGCACACACACACACACACACACACACACGCACACACACACACGCACACAGAGTATAGTGAGAATGAAGGAGGTGATTATGGTGTGTGTAATAAAGACACAAAGATTGTGCAAAGCAGAATGACAGAGTGAGAAGCATGTTGTCTCCTGCTGGCTAACACACACACACACACACACACACACACACACACACACACACACACACACACATCATGAGAGACGTCTATTAAATTGCTCGTTATTGTCATCCACCCACAACTGATGGCATCCATGCACACACACACACACACACACACAACTATTCTTTGTACAGTTACCTCCAGTGCACACCTGTGGTGTGTGTGTGTGTGTGTGTGTGTGTGTGTCAGCACGTGCTGCATGGATGTTTTTATATTTGATATTGATGTTATTTCCTTTCTTTCCTGTCCCAGTTTGAAAAGCGTCTTTCATGGTTTGAAAGTGTGTTTCTTTGTGCTTCTGTTGAGGCGACCTTGAAGAAACACACACACTAATTCTAAACTAGCTTAACTCAAACGCCCGAGATCGAACCTGCGGTGCACATACAAACACGTTTGATGACTCATACAGTGGTGTGTGTGTGTGTGTGTGTGTGTGTGTGTGTGTGTGTGTGTGTGTGTTGGCAAAAGGACATAAGTGGGTCTGCGGCGGTCTGTTGATGGAAGGAGTGTAAAAATAGAGAGATAACAGCCACTCTGCAGCCGCTGGCTTGGAGAAGGTCGGGTGGGGGAGGGGGGTTGGTGGCCTTGAGGACCCCTCCTTCCCTCCAGCCAGTCCACCTCCCAAGCTGGACCGTCGGTTGGCTCGGCCCGCGTCCACAACACAGCTGTGTGAATCCATGTGATGAACAAGTTGCACGTTTCCATTGACGCACATCCCAAAAGGAGGCAAGCACCTTTGCTTGTTCTTTAGCTTGGCAACCTGCTTATTTCACAGTCCTTCATGAATACTGCATGTGCACCATTTAACCACATCATTCATTAGCATTATTATTATTATTTTATAACAAGACCCAGCACTTTTTTTACATACTTTTTCAATGTAGATGGAAGGGTAGTTTGTGCACACCTGGAGGTGAGAAGGACCGGAACTAATGAGGATTTGTTGATTGTTCCTAATGAAATATGATAACATGACTACTAGCACATCACTACTACCAGGAGAACCACAGTATAGAGGGGGAGGGACACCTGCTGTGGCCCAGCAAGGTGCACTGTATTCGGGCACACGTTATCCACTTTATGGGTATGGGGTCATAATTCCCTCATATGCACCCCTGCTAATAACACTACTACTACTACTACTACTACTACTACTACTACTACTACTACTACTACTACTACTACTACTAATAATAATAATAATAATAATAATAATAATAACAATAATAATAATAATACACTTTATCACCAATAACTGTATTATATGTAACTTATTAGCATGGCAGTCTTGAAAATAAGGCAATTTTAGGGGGGGATTTTTTTTTCATATTGAAAATGTTTCTGAATATAAGGAAACCAACCACCAACCCCCAAAGCTGACGTTTGTATCAACACTTCAGCTTTTTCTCCTTACGTTACGTAACGTTATGCCTTGTACGCCATTCTTTACACTTCCATTTCATTTCTACAATAAAAAGCCACAGTCGGCAAATTAACCCCGGTAACCAGATTATTTAGCCTGTTAGCTTCCTTTGTTGCCAACGATGGTAATTCAACAACTATGGCGTTACAACAGTCACTTTTATTGCAAATGTTGATGTGAAATTGCAGGAGGAGGTGGAGGTGGGATGTCAGTGAAACAGCTCTTAGAAGTGAACAAAGCGTTGTCTTTTTGTCTGCGCTTGGTGGAAACGCGCGTCTATCACACTGAGCAGAAGCGGGGGGGGTCGCTTGCACAAGCCCGCTGGAAAGGTGAGGAAAAGGAGCAGCAGGAAGCAAAAGCTTTGAGTTTGTGGACGTGAACCTCGGCTGAAGACCAGCGAAAACTGTTGCCTGGATGCTGCTTTGTCTTGTCGTTTGCTTTCATATTTGCTGGTGTGGCGTTTTCTTCCTGTTCCCGTGTGCACATGCTCGTGGGAGGAAGTGTACAAACAAGACACACAATCATTTGTGTTGCCTAATGGATTGTTTTGTGGTTTGGGGCTGATCCGTCTCATGTGGCACGTATAAAGAAGGGTGGCCTGTAGAGCGTCCATCAATGGCAACATCTTCAAATCCAGGCAGCTCTTCAGGATGATAAAAAGTGTGTGTGTGTGTGTGTGTGTGTGTGTGTGTGTGTGTGTGTGTGTGTGAGAGAAAGCAGGATGATGCTGCTCACCTTCCCGCTCCACCTCCTCTCATCCTTCCATCCTGAGGCCTCACTTGGGACCCTCTATCCCTTCTCATATCCCCAAATTCCCAATCTGCCCCATGGCACCCTGAAGTGAGGACGGTCACGCTGTGGGATTAGGGTCAGGACAGGTGTGTGTGTGTGTGCGTGTGTGTGTGTTTAAAAAAAAGAGAGCCATATGCGTCCTTCCTTCCCTCCCTCCTTCCCTCCTTCCCTCCTTCCTTCCCTCCTTCCTTCCTTCCTTCCTTCCTTCCTTGTGGAAGGCGTGTGTCGCCACTGACGTCACATTGAGTGAAATCAAAGGGTGCATGTGGCTGCTGTGAGGCGGGGGGGGGGGTACAACATAGAAGTGGGGCGCTGCAAAAGGGCCTCTGAAGCTCAGCGGTCCGGCTCCCCCCCTCGGCGGTGCCCCGATCGATACCGACTCAGAGCAATAAAGCTTCCCCTGTCATCTCCGCAGAATACAAAGCAAAGCCAGGAAGGGTATGTGTGTTGGGGGGGCGGGGGGGTTGGTCGGGTGGAGGGGTGTTCTGTTCCGCTAGCCACACCAATTTCCTCCCCCCCGCCGACCTTTTCGCCCCTTTCACCCATTTCCAACTAGCACCCCACCCTCCACCTTGCTTTACCTCTCATCCTCCATCCTTCTTCCTCCATCCTCCTTCCTCCATCTTCCATCCTTTTTCCTCCTTCCTCGTTCCTCCATCCTCCATCCTTTTTCCTCCATCCTCGTTCCTCCTTCCTCCATCCTTCTTCCTCCATCCTCGTTCCTCCATCCTCCATCCTTCTTCCTCCATCCTCCTTACTCCATCCTTCTTCCTCCAACCTTCTTCCTCCATCCTCCTTCCTCCATCCTTCTTCCTCCTTCCTCCATCCTCCTTCCTCCATCCTTCTTCCTCCATCCTCGTTCCTCCATCCTCCTTCCTCCATCCTTCTTCCTCCATCCTCCTTCCTCCATCCTCCTTCCTCCATCCTCGTTCCTCCATCCTCCTTCCTCCATCCTTCTTCCTCCATCCTCCTTACTCCATCCTTCTTCCTCCTTCCTCCATCCTTCTTCCTCCATCCTCCTTACTCCATCCTTCTTCCTCCTTCCTCCATCCTTCTTCCTCCATCCTCCTTACTCCATCCTTCTTCCTCCTTCCTCCATCCTTCTTCCTCCATCCTTCTTCCTCCATTCTCAATCCTCCTTCCTCCATCCTCCTTCCTCCATCCTTCTTCCTCCATCCTCGTTCCTCCATCCTCCTTCCTCCATCCTTCTTCCTCCATCCTCCTTCCTCCATCCTTCTTCCTCCATCCTCCTTCCTCCATCTTCCATCCTTTTTCCTCCTTCCTCGTTCCTCCAACCTCCATCCTTTTTCCTCCATCCTCGTTCCTCCTTCCTCCATCCTTCTTCCTCCATCCTCGTTCCTCCATCCTCCATCCTTCTTCCTCCATCCTCCTTACTCCATCCTTCTTCCTCATTCCTCCATCCTCCTTCCTCCATCCTTCTTCCTCCATCCTCGTTCCTCCATCCTCCTTCCTCCATCCTTCTTCCTCCATCCTCCTTACTCCATCCTTCTTCCTCATTCCTCCATCCTCCTTCCTCCATTCTTCTTCCTCCAACCTTCTTCCTCCATCCTCCTTACTCCATCCTTCTTCCTCCTTCCTCCATCCTCCTTCCTCCATCCTTCTTCCTCCATCCTCGTTCCTCCATCCTCCTTCCTCCATCCTTCTTCCTCCATCCTCCTTCCTCCATCCTCCTTCCTCCATCCTCGTTCCTCCATCCTCCTTCCTCCATCCTTCTTCCTCCATCCTCCTTACTCCATCCTTCTTCCTCCTTCCTCCATCCTTCTTCCTCCATCCTCCTTACTCCATCCTTCTTCCTCCTTCCTCCATCCTTCTTCCTCCATCCTCCTTACTCCATCCTTCTTCCTCCTTCCTCCATCCTTCTTCCTCCATCCTTCTTCCTCCATTCTCAATCCTCCTTCCTCCATCCTCCTTCCTCCATCCTTCTTCCTCCATCCTCGTTCCTCCATCCTCCTTCCTCCATCCTTCTTCCTCCATCCTCCTTCCTCCATCCTTCTTCCTCCATCCTCCTTCCTCCATCTTCCATCCTTTTTCCTCCTTCCTCGTTCCTCCATCCTCCATCCTTTTTCCTCCATCCTCGTTCCTCCTTCCTCCATCCTTCTTCCTCCATCCTCGTTCCTCCATCCTCCATCCTTCTTCCTCCATCCTCCTTACTCCATCCTTCTTCCTCATTCCTCCATCCTCCTTCCTCCATCCTTCTTCCTCCATCCTCGTTCCTCCATCCTCCTTCCTCCATCCTTCTTCCTCCATCCTCCTTACTCCATCCTTCTTCCTCATTCCTCCATCCTCCTTCCTCCATTCTTCTTCCTCCAACCTTCTTCCTCCATCCTCCTTACTCCATCCTTCTTCCTCCTTCCTCCATCCTCCTTCCTCCATCCTTCTTCCTCCATCCTCGTTCCTCCATCCTCCTTCCTCCATCCTTCTTCCTCCATCCTCCTTCCTCCATCCTCCTTCCTCCATCCTCGTTCCTCCATCCTCCTTCCTCCATCCTTCTTCCTCCATCCTCCTTACTCCATCCTTCTTCCTCCTTCCTCCATCCTTCTTCCTCCATCCTCCTTACTCCATCCTTCTTCCTCCTTCCTCCATCCTTTTTCCTCCATCCTCCTTACTCCATCCTTCTTCCTCCTTCCTCCATCCTTCTTCCTCCATCCTTCTTCCTCCATTCTCCATCCTCCTTCCTCCATCCTCCTTCCTCCATCCTTCTTCCTCCATCCTCGTTCCTCCATCCTCCTTCCTCCATCCTTCTTCCTCCATCCTCCTTCCTCCATCTTCCATCCTTCTTACTCCATCTTCCATCCTTTTTCCTCCTTCCTCGTTCCTCCATCCTCCATCATTCTTCCTCCATCCTCCTTCCTCCATCCTTTTTCCTCCATCCTCGTTCCTCCTTCCTCCATCCTTCTTCCTCCGTCCTTCTTCCTCCATCCTTCTTCTTCCATTCTTCTTCCTCCATCCTCGTTCCTCCATCCTCCTTCCTCCATCCTTCTTCCTCCTTCCTCCATTCTTCTTCCTCCATCCTTCTTCCTCCATCCTTCTTCCTCCATCCTTCTTCCTCCATCCTCGTTCCTCCTTCCTCCATTCTTCTTCCTCCATCCTTCTTCCTCCATCCTCCTTCCTCCATCCTTCTTCCTCCTTCCTCCATCCTCCTTCCTCCATCCCTCTTCCTCCATCCTCCATCCTTTTTCCTCCTTCCTCGTTCCTCCATCCTCCATCATTCTTCCTCCATCCTCCTTCCTCCATCCTCCATCCTTTTTCCTCCATCCTCGTTCCTCCATCCTCATTCCTCCATCCTTCTTCCTCCTTCCTCCATCCTTCTTCCTCCATCCTTCTTCCTCCATTCATAATCCTCCATCCTCCTTCCTCCATCCTTCTTCCTCCATCCTCGTTCCTCCATCCTCCTTCCTCCATCCTTCTTCCTCCATCCTCCTTACTCCATCCTTCTTCCTCCTTCCTCCATCCTTCTTCCTCCATCCTCCTTACTCCATCCTTCTTCCTCCTTCCTCCATCCTTCTTCCTCCATCCTTCTTCCTCCATTCTCAATCCTCCTTCCTCCATCCTCCTTCCTCCATCCTTCTTCCTCCATCCTCAATCCTCGTTCCTCCATCCTCCTTCCTCCATCCTTCTTCCTCCATCCTCGTTCCTCCATCCTCCTTCCTCCATCCTTCTTCCTCCATCCTCCTTCCTCCATCCTTCTTCCTCCATCCTCCTTCCTCCATCTTCCATCCTTCTTACTCCATCCTCCATCCTTTTTCCTCCTTCCTCGTTCCTCCATCCTCCATCATTCTTCCTCCATCCTCCTTCCTCCATCCTCCATCCTTTTTCCTCCATCCTCCTTCCTCCATCCTTCTTCCTCCATCCTCGTTCCTCCATCCTCCTTCCTCCATCCTTCTTCATTTTTTCATAGCAGTGGCCGGAGCAAGGAGGATGACGGCTGGAGGATGAAGGATGGACCATCCTCCATCCGTCATCCTCCTTGCTCCGGCCACTGCTATGAAAAAATGAATGCAGTTAGAATAAATACACTGAATAATTGATGGGGTGAATTAAGCATGAGCGGGGGGAGGGGGTGCAGTTTTCGTCTACACTTCATGTTCACCTTTTATTTACAGTTGTGACTTTGTTAGCATTTGTGTCTCATAATGAGGACTTTTTAACTCGTAATCTCAACTTTTTATCTTCTAACTTGGCGTCCACCCCGTGTCTTCCGCCGCCGCTCTCGTCCTCCACCAATCCTCAGGATGCGTCTTTGTCAGCTGTTTCCTGTCCTTTCTTCACTCGTCCTTGGCCTTGGGAAAAATTGGACTTTCCTGTGACTTCCCAGCATGCTTTGCTGCCGCCGCCCCGTGGTGGCCATTTTTTATTCGGCAGCTCGTTATCTCTGCCCTCGCAGTCCCTCAGTCCAGATTCCTGCCTCCATTGTCCACGCCCCTCTTTGCCGCCATCTTGTCCACCTGCTCATTAGTGTCCTATCTCACCCCCCCTCCCCTTCAACAGGCAGCCCCCGTCTTGCTTTTTGTTGCGTGCCTCCATGGCTCCGTGGCAGCGCTGTGCTGTCCTCGGGGAGGCCGGTAATAATGGCGGCAGGAAGGCGCTGCGATTATTGTCTTGTCGGGAGTCGGAGGAATCGATCGGTGCAGAAATATGTGGTGCGAGAAAGAACCCCTCCATCGCACATAATAAACACTCTGGGGACCTTTCTTTCTTTCTTTTTTTTTGACGCCATCAACCTGGACGGGCGTCCTGAACCCCAAACTGTCCCACTTTGTAGTTTAGAACACATGTGACCCAGCAGAACCTCCAGCATTACACCACATTAGCAGACATCTTCCTTCTTAATCACCAACACGCACACAATGATCTTTCCTGCTGTTGCCTGGCAACCGCTAGTGTGTGTGTGGGTGTGTGTGAGTGTGTGTGTGTGTGTGTGTGTGTGTATGTGCGTGCCAGTTCGGCGGTGTCTAGCACTTTTCTGAGCGATGTATTGGGTCAGCATGAAGCAAAAACGAGGACGTTTGCCTCAGAAGCTCAGCGAGGAAAGAAGAAGTGAGGAACAATTAGCTTTGTTAGCTAAAAGCTGCATGTCAAACTTTACCAAAGATGAAATAAACAACATGTTTCACTTTGGTTCGTCATGCAAGATATTTCACTACAGGTCTCTGTTGAAAATGCATCGCACACATTCACGACTCAGCAGAATATCGATGTAGAAAACACAACTCATTCACATCCCAATACTATCTCCTAATTCTCAGATCAAAGGGCAAAATTAGGAGATAAAAAGTCATAATTATGAGATAAAAAGTAATGAGATAAAATTTTAAATGACAAGATCGGTGGACAGGTTCTCTTGTTTGGTGGTATTGCTAAGATGTGCTGGGGGGTCCACTAAGTAGCACCCATGTTTTTTAGAATGAACAAACAAAATACAACAATCAAAGACAAAATCCATCATCTTCCTCATCTTGGCTTCGTTATTTCTTAATCAAAGAAAAATACACTGCTCACAAAACTTAGAGGAACACTTGGAATACACATCAGATCTAAACTGGGGTAAAAATGATGTTGAATATGTTTCCTGATAATAAGTGGGTGATGTATTAGTAACAAAATGATGCCACATCATTTGATAGAAATGAAAATGATCACCCTATAGAGGGGGGAAATCAAAGACACCCCAAAAATGAAAGTGAAAAAATGATGCAGCACACTGGTCCATTTTGCTAAAATGTCATTGTAGCAACTCAAAATGATTCTCAGTAGTTTGTGTGGCCCCCACGTGCTCGTACGCATGCCTGACACGGGATGGACCTAAACATAATGTCCCAGAGGTGTTCTATTGGGTTTAGGTCAGGTGAACGTGGGGGCCAGTCAGTGGTATCAATTCCTTCATCCTCCAGGAACTACCTGCATACACTAGCCACATGAGGTCGGGCATTGTCGTGGACCAGGAGGAACCCAGGTCCCACTGCACCAGCGCAGGTTCTGACAATGGGTCCAAGGATTTCATCCCGATACCTAATAGCAGTCAGGGTGCCGTTATCTAACCTGTAGAGGTCTGTGCGTCCTTCCAGGGATATGCCTCCCCAGACCATCACTGATCCACCACCAAACCGGTCATGCTGAATGATGTTGCAGGCAGCATAACGTTCTCCACGGCATCTCCAGACCCTTTCACGTCTGTCGCATGTGCTCAGGTTGAACTGGCTCTCATCAGGGAAGAGCACAGGGCACCAGTGGTGTAGTTGCCAATTCTGGTGGTCTATGGCAAATGCCAATGGAGCTCTACGGTGCTGGGCAGTGAGCACAGGGCCCACTACAGGACGTCGGGCCCTCAGGCCACCCTCATGGAGCCTGTTTCTGATTGTTTGGTCAGAAACATTCACACCAGTGGCCTGCTGGAGGTCATTTTGTAGGGCTCTGGCAGTGCTCATCCTGTTCCTCCTTGCACAAAGGAGCAGATACCGATCCTGCTGAGGGTTGAAGGACCTTCTACGGCCCTGTCCAGCTCTCCTGGAGTAACTACCTGTCTCCTGGAATCTCCTCCATGCGTCCAGGTACCGCAGTGATGCCCTGGTCCAGATCTGGGAGGAGATCCCCCAAGACACCATCCGTAGTCTCATTAGGAGCATGCCCCCACGTTGTCGGGCATGCGTACAAGCACGTGGGGGCCACACAAACTACTGAGAATCATTTTGAGTTGCTACAATGACATTTTAGCAAAATGGACCAGTGTGCTGCATCATTTTTTCACTTTCATTTTTGGGGTTTCTTTGATTTCCCCCCTCTATAGGGTGATCATTTTCATTTCTATCAAATGATGTGGCATCATTTTGTTACTAATACATCACCCACTTATTATCAGGAAACATATTCAACATCATTTTTACCCCAGTTTAGATCTGATGTGTTTTCCAAGTGTTCCTCTAAGTTTTTTGAGCAGTATTGGTTGTGCTGTACTTAGCAGGCTAGTGTGTGACAGGTGGAAAAGGCAGGCGGCAAGCAGCTTGTGTGTGTGTGTGTGTGTGTGTGTGTGTGTGTGTGTGTGTGTGTGTGTGTGTGTAAGGGAGACATGGCTGCTACCATGTGCCTGACCTCTGACCTCCACACACACACTCACTCATTCACACACACACACGCACAAGAACCCACGCGCCGTCTGTCACGGGCCCCTGACAGGCGTAACTGAGGAGGGGTGGGTGGGCAACGAAAAGAGGAGGGGTGTTGTTAGGAGGCCAGTTTGGGACCCCTCCAGCCATCCCATGACACACACACACACACAGGCTCCCAGAAACGTGTAGTATGTGACCAGGCCATGTTTGACGTCATATAAGAAGATGTTTTGTGTATTCTAGCTTTTCTAATATTTTGGTGATTACATGAAGTGTACACTCCTGCGAACAAACATCAAGAATGGGACCGTGTAGAAAAGTCAGCATGACTATCTTCACAAAGGCAGACTTGTGCTGCCGCTGTGACCTCAGGTTGTGTAGCACCGTCTGCTGGCGGGTGCTGCCACCCTTTGGCAGATCTGTGCAACTGCAGCGTCATCCACTCCTTGACGGTGCACGTTGGATTGTGTGCACTGTTGGGGAAAAAGGTCATTAGTTATACTTCCTTTCCCAAACAAGTACTTGAATTAGTCGTGGAATTACTTCTTCATAAGTACCAGGAAAGGATACTTTTTTGAAAAACCTCTTACTTTTTAGCCTTGTAGTAGGGCTGCACTTCCTTAAATCATGTGAGGTAAAGAGGCGAAATGATGAGAGTAAAAGTCAAAATCAGGAAATAAAAAGTCAAAACTATGAGATACAATAAAAGTCATGAGAAGAAAAATCATTATTCCATCCATCCATTTTCCTCTGCCTATCCAAGTCTGTGTTGCGGGGTCAGCAGTCTCAGTAGGGAAGTCCAGACTTCCTGGTCTCCGACCACCTCTTCCAGTCCCCCCTGGAGGACACCAAGGTGTTCCCAGGCCAGCTGTGAGACATAATCCCTCCAGCGTGTCCTAGGTCTGTCCCGGGGCCTTCTCCCAGGCAGGCATGCCTGGAACACCTCACCAGGGAGGCATCCAGACTAGATGCCCGAGCCGCCTCAACTGGCTCCTCTCCATGTGAAGGAGCAGCTGCTCTATTCTGAGTCCCTCCCAAATGAGTGAGCTCCTCCCCCCATCTCTTAGGGGGAGTCCAGCCACCCTATGGAAGAAACTCTGTCGCCATCACGACCCAAAGCTCATGACCATAGTTGAAGGTGGGAACATAGATGGGGGGTAAAGTGAGAGCTTTGCCTTCCGGCTCAGCTCTCTCTTCACCACGACGGTCCGGTACAGCGACCGCATTACTGCAGACGCTGTGCCAATCCACCTGTTGACCTCACTCTCCAACCTTCCCTCACTCGAGAACAAGACCCCGAGATACTTGAACCCTCCACCTGGGCAGGACCTCATTCCCAAGGCCTCAGATTTGGACATGCTGAGTCTCAGCTGCAAACCACCCCAGGAACGCTGAAGGTCACAGCCATCAGGAGGCCATCAGGACCACATCATCTGCAAATAGAAGAGACAAGACCCTGAGGCCCCTGAACTAGACTCTCTCAACGCATTGGCCAGAATGGGTGACAAAGGGCAGCCTTGGAGGAGGCTGACGTTCACCGGAAACAGGCTGGACTTACTGCTGGCAATGCCAACCAGGCTCCTGCTCCGGTCGTACAAGGACCCAATGGCACGCAGTAGCTCCACCAATCCTGTACCCCCGGAGCACCCCCCCACAGGACACCGCCAGGGACACTGTCCAATTCCTTTTCCAAGTCCACAAAGCCCACGAAGACTGGTTGGGTTGCCATTGGAGAGCATGACCAGATACCTCAGCCACGGTGATGGAACTGTCCGCGTTCGTATCCTCAGTCTCTGCTTCCTCTATGGAAGGTATGTCAGTGGGATTGAGAAGGGCCTCAAAGTATTCCTTCCACTGCTCGACTATATTGTCAGTCAAGACCTGTAGGCCCCCGTCCCCACTGTAAACAGTGTGGACCGGGCACTGCTTCCCATTTCTGAGGTGTCGGACAGTTTTTCAGAACCTCTTCGAGGCCGACTGAAAGTCATGTTCCATGGACTCACCGAACTCCTCCCACACCCGAGTTTTTGCCTCGACCACCGCCGAAGCCGCGTGCCGCTTGGCCTGCCGGTACCCGTCAGCTGCTTCAGGAGTCCCACAAGCCATCCATGCTCGATAGGACTCCTTCTTCAGCTTGACGGCAGCCCTGACCTCTGGTGTCCACCATCGGGTTCGGGGCTTGCCACCACGGCTGGCACCGACCACCTTGCGGCCGCAGCTCCGATCGGCTGCCTCAGCAATGGAGGCACGGAATAGAGCCCATTCCAACTCCATATCCTCATCCTCCCCTGGGATGCTGGCGAAGGTGAGAGTTCAAGACTAGACAAACAGGAGACTCTGCCAAACGTTCCCAGCACACCCTCACTGTACGTTTGGGTCTGCCAGGTCTGTTTGGCATCCTTCCCCGCCATCTAATCACCAGGTGGTGATCAGTTGACGGCTCAGCCCCTCTCTTCACCCGCGCGTCCACAACATGCGAACGCAGGTCTGATCATACCACTGCAAAGTCCATCATAGACCTGTGGCATAGGGTGTCCTGGTGCCATGTGCTTATTTTGGAACGTGCTGTTTGTGATGGACAAACTGTGGTTCGCACAGTAAGAAGTCCAATAACATCACACCGCACGGGTTCAGATTCCAATCACGCCCATCCAGGACCTGTGAACTGCTGTTTGGTGCGTACACACAAACAACAGTCAGGACCTTTTCCCCAACCTGAAGGCGTAGGGAAATTACCCTCTTGTTCACCAGGGATGATTCCAACACGGAGGCACCGAGCCCGGCGGGCTATTAATAAACCCACACTGGCTCACCGCCGCTCCGCTACAGAAACTTCAGAGTAGAACAAAGTCCAGCCACTCTTGAGGAGTTTGGTTCCAGAACCCAAACTGTGGGTCGAGGTGAGTCGGAACTTCTCACACAAGTTCGGGCTCCTTCCCCACCAGAGAAGTGACATTCCATGTCCCAAGAACCAGATTTGTCCGTGCAGACCAGGTTGCCCAGGCGCCCGCCCTTGACAGCCACCTAAAACGCTTAGCACTGGACCCGTATGCTTGCCCCTGCACGTGGTGGATCTACAGGGGGGGGATCCCGTGTGGCTTCTTTGGGCTGGGCCCGACTGGGCCCCACGGGTGAAGGCTCCTCCCTGAGCTACCACCTTACCGTGGTGGAGGAGTTTGCGTGTCCCGATGATGCTAGGAGCTGGCTAGCCATACTTTCTTCATATAAGATTATTTTTCTCAAGTGAAAATTGCTAGACAAGATATTTTTCTTTTTTTTCTTAAAATGGGACTTTTTTACTTTCCTGAAATGTAGTTTTTGCATTGCAGGGTGAGGCCCAGGTATCCCACGTCCGGGCAAGGTGCGGCCCCTCCTCTTGCATTTTGTTCATTGGGTGTTGTGAATCACTCTTGGTCTGGCACCTAGCACCTGTTTGCCTTGGGAGACCCTACCAGGGGCCTATAGGCCCAGTCAACATCGCTCCTGTTTGTCACCCTTCCACCACCAAAAGGTGGTGATTCATGGAGGAGAAAAAAATTCACAATTATGAGATAAAAAGAGTCCTGAGATAAAGAGTGGTGAACGATGGCGAGTGAAGCAGAATGATTCAATTGTTGATGCATCATAAGGCAGCACAGTTCAGTGTCATTGCAGTAGTCATTCATTCCATTGTCTGTTACTATTGGCTACTGTATGTGCGTATACATACAGTATACAGTATACAGCATGTGTGTGTACATGTGCAGTTGACATAGGAGTGCATGTCTTTATTATAGTGCAGTAAAAGCAGGGAATAAAGAAGCTGAGGTTGTGTTGGTGGCAAGATGGCGGCGCTGAGTAATGTCTGCAGCTCAGGCAAAAAAAGAAGAGCTATGATAGACCGGATGAACCTCAGTGAGTTGCTTTGCTTTCCTGCTTCCGTGTCAGTGCTCGCTGCAGACGGACAGAAGCGCTCTCCCCTGAGAAGTTGCTTCTTGTTCCCATTTTCCACACGTGGCCTTCATGCACTCTAGTCGTCGTATCTCTAGGATTGTTGACGTTCATTTGCTGGTTCCCCCCGCAGATATCAGGATGTCCAAAGCAGAGGAGGACAAGGCCGGGACGGACTATCCCGGTGACGGCTCAGGTGCGTAAACATGCCACCCTGATGTGTTTCATGGTTACATTGTTATGATAGTAATTGTTATTAATATTAGTATTACTCATTTTGGATTATGTTTTGAGCTTTTGTATTATTCATTCTATTTTAGGTTGAATTTTTGTGGTATTATTTTTATTAGTCATTTTTCATTACAATTACAATGTTTTTACAATGTTTATGGTATACATTTGATCATTTTTAAAGTAATAATAATAATAATAATAAAATAATAATAAATCATTATTAATTTCGATGGTATTATTTTTATTATTCTCAAATACAAATGTGCCACTTTTAGGGCAATTTTCAGTTGCACGCCTCGTTTTTCTTCCATTGTGTCACTGAAGTTGTTGGTTTTGTTTCAGACTCGGACAGAAAGAGTCCAGACGAGCAGGTTGGTGCTCGATTCCTCCTTAATGTTCCATTCAGTATCAAATATACATGATTTTATTCAGCACAGCTATTTGCCACCCCCAGCTAGTGGCAAAAAAACACACACAAAAATGGATGCATCCATTAAAGAGCCCTTAAAAATGCCTATTTTTGATATTTCTATATACTCTATATATATATATATATAGAGTATATAGAGTATATATCAATTTAAATGTTATTATTATTATTCATTTGAGTTTTTAACTTTTGTAATATAGTTGTATTACATTTTATGATTTTATTCATTTTAATAATATTGTAAAAAATATATATATATGTCTTTAAACTTATTTAAATCTATTTATTTGATATTAAAAATAGAAAATAAAATATTTTTTTCCAAAAGTCAGTCTTTCTTGCTAAAGTTATTTGTTAATAAAATTGTATTTTTTTATTGCCAAATCCAATAAAAAAAAGTATTTATTAATGAAGGATTACTTTAATAATTAATTATAATTTCTTATTCATAAAATGATTATTAATATTCATTATAGAATAATTGTATAGTCAATTGGCACCTTGACTTCTTTCAATGTAAGTTTGTTGTTGAAAGAGTACAACGTGAAAATGATAATAATGTGTGAATATGGGTTGGCCCTGGGGGGTCATAGCTGCCATGTGGCCCTGCCCTAACCCCTCCCTATGAAGCACCTCTCACGCTCATGAAGGACATTTTAAAGTCAGTATGATGCATTCAATAAACAATTAAAGGCATACAGGATATGGCAGGGGTGCCCAAACTTTTTCCAAAGGATTTATTTATTTATACACAATATATTTCAAGGTCAAACCTCAGGACTTCACCAGGAAACTCCCTCATTTTGCCCTTCTTTCCTGTGTGTATCCACGCTTGGGGCCCATTTCTTTTCTTTTCCTGAAAATGTCTTATTTTGAAATGCAAATGTTGAGCTGCATGCTAAGCTTTGTTTTATCGGTGACAAAGCATATTAGTAGTAGTAGTAGTGTTCTGATTATTAGCATGTGATGTTTTTCTCCTTGCATTACTCCTTTTTGCTGTTGTTTGTTGTATTTTCTCCTTTCATTGTATTTCTGGTTTTTCCCATGTAGATAGCGCCATCAAACCACTTCCCACCTCCAAGCAATACTAATGTAGAGTTTCAAGCAGAGAAGATTGCAGTGTGCCCATGCAAGGATCGAGTGTACTGCTGTGATTGTCAGATGGCACTGGTGCAGCTTCTGTGGCATTTAGAGAATAGCAGACAATGACGTGAATGGTGTTGATGTTAGGACTAGTACATGTAAAGCATCGCATTTTCTTCTTTTCTATGTTCTTCTTGTGTCAGGTGCATCCAATGACAGCCAGCCCGTTCAGCCTCTCTCCAACACCAGCCAGCAAGGTGAGCCTGCTTGGTCGTCGTGTCGTTTGCATAGCAGTGATACGCACATCGCATGTGCAAATCATTTTTATGGACAGCGTGGAAGACGAGAAGCAAGCAAAAAAAGATGAAAAATAAAACAACTTTAGTCTGGCGCCTCTTTTTGTGTTTTTTTTTTTTTAAGTCATAAGCAAGACGGAGCCACCTGTCAGTGCGTTTAGCTGGAAGCAGCACAGCAGGACCCGTGGCTCGTTGAGAAGAGCAATACCAGCTTTCGTGTTAGTCTCCAAAAATGTCTAGTCAGACCAAAGAAGTCATTGGATTTGTTACTTGTCAATTTTTGAAAAGACAATCCAGAGTGTTTTGGATACTCAGTAAAGAGTCACTAAAGTGGCTAAGCAGGCACCACTGGTCTCTCCTGCTATGTCTTCTTCTTCTCTGGCAGACCAGGCACATATGAGGAGTGTCAAGAAGCAGAGTTACGATGCCATCTACTGTACACAACTGGAACCATAAGATATTTTCACACAGTTCTTTTGGAAGGTGTTTATCAGCGCCAAATCTATTTGTGGCGGTCCTAATGTTTCTGTGGCGGGCTGCCTCAAATACTTTAAATGACATTCTGATTAGAGATGCACAATATCTTTTCTTCAAACCGATACCAATAACTTTCTGCTTCTCGAGACCAATATCATATCAATAACTTTTTATATCAACTTTTTAAAAATTTGATTCAGATTGTAGTTTGTGCACATCTGGAGGTGAGAAGGACCGGAACTAATGAGGATTTGTTGATTGGTCCTAATGAAATATGATAACATGACTACTAGCACATCGCTACTACCAGGAGAACCACAGTATAGAGGGGGAGGGACACCTGCTGTGGCCCAGCAAGGTGCACTGTATTCGGGCACACGTTCCAAGCAGCAGGTGTGACGCCACGGAGGTCTCTGGCAAACCTTTCGCAAAACGCGGCAGCGCTTGTGTTTCAGGTGGCAGATAAGGTTCTTTGTGGGCACCCCCTCATCGTGGAGCATTTGCTCCAACTGGCACGTGAAATGTGTCTTCCTCTTAAAGTGAATCTTTGCAAGTGAGCTCAGGGGAAGTGACGACAGGCCGATAACGTCACAGGCAGGAGAAAAAAGGAGCGCTTGTTTTCCTCACTCGCACAGTACGGGTAATCTGGAGTGTTTTTTTCATTGACGGGTTGTGGGAGCTGTCTTGAATGTTATCTGATTTACTGGTCGTGTCGGCATGATAGTGATCCGTCCTTCTGGTGTTAAATGTGTCTTTTTTCTGCTGTCGCTGTCAGGTAAAGACGGATGAGAGTTCTGAGATGACCCACATCAGCACCCCACCACCCCCTCCTCCTCAACAGCAGCAGCAGCAGCAGGCCCAGCATCACCACACACAACTGATGCTGGCTGGCTCTCAGCTGGCAGGGGTAAGGAAGTGTAGCTGTAGCGCAAGTGCAGCTGTTCCTGCCAGTCTGATTCCTGAGCACCTGTTTTTTCTTCTTCCTGACTCTGTCTGCATTACATTTTTCCTTACCTCCAGCTCGCAGCTCTCCTCCCAGCCCAGCAGCAGCTGCTCCTCCAGCAGGCGCAGGCGCAGCTCCTGGCCGCCGCCGTCCAGCAGTCCAACGCCGCCCATGCAGCTCACGCCGCCGCGCAGCAGCAGCAGCAAAGCCAAACACCTCAGCAGCAGGCAGCCAAACAGGAGCAGACCATGCAAGCTCCACCTCCACCACCGCAGCTGGCCCTGTCTCAGCCAATCCAGCTCACGGCCCAGGTACCGGCAGCCAATCAGCATGAGAGCAGTGTCTGTCAGTGGCTACGGGAATGTCATACACAACATCTCATGTGATGCGGTGATGTAGGACATCCAGCAGCTGCTCCAGCTCCAGCAGCTGGTTCTCATGCCAGGCCACCCGCTCCAGTCCCCGGCCCAGTTCCTCCTGTCGCAGCCCCCCCAGACTCAGCAGCAGCAGCAGGGTGGGTTGTCCTCCTCCGTTTGGGCCGGCTGGTTCTGTTTGCATCTTCTCGAACTAACAGCTGCTTCTCCTCATCTCAGCTTTGCTCTCCACGCCAAATCTGATCCAGCTACCTCAGCAAAGCCCGGGAGGACTGCTAACCACTCCGCCCCGCCTGGGCCTCCAAGCGCAGGTGAGCAAGGAGATTTGATGCTGTAAAATCTCACATGCAGACATCCCTCGCAATATCGCGCTTCCGTTATCGCTCCCTTGCCAGATCATGGTTTTTCAGAAATTAATACATTTTTAAAAAATAAAAGAAAAAGGGAAAAAAAGAAAAATAAATTACAAAAAGGAAACAAACAATGAATTAATTAGTAAATGATGGCTGTTTGGTGGTAGCATATGGTCTATGGAAACACAAGCAACATGTAGTATTGTGGTCACTAGGTGGCAGTAATGACACAAAACATTGATGAAACATGAGCTTATATTAACCTTAACACTGCATGAAGTCATCAAGTCACCCAGGGAATGTCCCACATCATAGACTGAAAGAAAGTTCTCCTCCCATCCCATGTGGAAGTGGTCAATTTTGGGCTTCTTAAGTTTAGAAGAGATGAAGTATTTGAGGCTAAATGGTTAGCGCTCTAACTTGCTAGCTAGCAGCTGTCTCGAGTCCCAGCTGTATAAAAGTTGCGTAATGTGACGTAAACAAAGAATAATGAGTGTAAAGGTGACATGTTAGATAGAAAACCATAAACTTAAGCTTGTTGAAGCTTTTTGGAGGTGTTTTTGTAGGCAAGAGGCTGTATGAGTGACTCACTCTGTTCATGCCGTTGTTCTATGGAACAAACGCGCCCAGGTGCTGAAATTAATGCAGCAATGAGTGAACTCATGCACATGGCAACATATTGATTATCTGCTTCATTTTCATTGATTGTGGGATTTGTTTGTTTGTTTATTTATTATTGTCCCAGGCCCAGTGCGCACCACACACTTTTCTTCTCAACAAGAAATCTTGTCACGTTTTAGTCTCCTGAGCTCTTGTGACACCCCCGGTATCCACGCTTGAGCCACAGCAATCTGCAGTTGGTCTTTCCAGTCTTTCCATCCCATCCCAAAGTTCTTCAACTGAGGGGAATTTCCCTTATTTTCTTAAAAATGTCCCATATTGTCCTGTCTCACTTTGGGCACCCGTGGCGCCGCAAAGGGGCGTGTGGTGTGAGTTTGTTGTGTTGCCGTGTGAATGAGTTAGCATGCAAAGAGACACGTCATGTGTCAAGCGTTGGCCTTCTTCTTGCGGCTCTGCTAAACTCAAGTCCGAATGCGCCGGCACACGGGAGACGTGATGCATTTCCTGCACTCGTTATGCATAGAGGTGGCAAATGCAAATGAGTGCGGCGGCCGCCGACGTCATGCATGGTGTGCGCTCATTTAGTTGGCCCTGCTAGCGGGTGCCTGCGGGTCAAAAGCGCTGCTGTGACCTTTGTCATGCTGCTGCTTGCGCATGTTTTAGCGGCAACTGTGGACCCTCTACAGTTTGCATATCGCCAGAACCGGTCCACTGATGATGCAGTCAACACTGCCATCCACACAGCCCTTTCTCACCTACAGGGCCAGGACACATATGTCAGAATGCTATTTATAGACTATAGCTCTGCTTTTAACTCACAAATAAGCTCCTCACACTTGGCCTGTCTCCCTCCCTCTGTAACTGGGTGTTTAACTTTCTAACAGGCAGGCCCCAGTCAGTCAGAGTCCACAATCGCACATCCAGCTCAAGAATTGTGAGCACTGGGACCCCACAGGGGTGTATGCTGAGTCCGCTCCTCTACACGCTCTTCACCTACGATTGCGTGGCCTCCCAGAACAACACCAGCATCATTAAATTTGCGGATGACACTACAGTCATCGGCCTGATCACTGGTGGTGTTGAAACATCATACAGAAGAGAGGTGGCGGACCTCATAGCTTGGTGTCATGATAACAATCTCCTTCTCAATACAGATAAGACTAAAGAGATGATCATCGACCCAAGAACAAGGGAAAAGGAGCCGCATAGACCCCTGTTTATTGATGAGACTGAGGTGGAGAGGGTGAAAACCTTCAAGTTCCTTGGCACACACATCAGCGAGGACCTCACCTGGTCTCACAACACCCAACAAATTCTGAAGAAGTCCCAAAGGAGACTGTACTTCCTGAGAAGACTGAGGAAATTTGGCATGTCCACCACAATCCTCAGTTGCTTCTACAGATGCACTATGGAAAGTGTCCTTACCGCCTCCATCACTGTTTGGTACGGTAACTGTACAACACGTGATAGGAAGGCACTCCAGCGGGTGATCAAGACCTCACAGAACATTGTTGGGGCAGCCCTCCCCTCACTGCAAGACATTTATAAAACTAGAGTCCTACGAAGAACACACAACCTCATCAAGGACAGCACACATCCACAACACTTATTATTCACACTCCTACCGTCAGGCAGACGCTACAGGAGTTTGAAGTCCAGGACCACAAGGCTGGCAAGCAGCTTTTACCCACAGGCCATCAGGCTTCTCAACGAAGCACTCACACACGCCGCACGCAACACACGCACACACTCATAGCACTTTATTTATTTATTTATTTGTATTATTTATTTGTATTAATGTCTCTTCTGTTTTTGTTGCTTAATTTATTGGTATTTATGTTTATGTGTTTATGTTTCTTAAGTTCTTATTCTTTCTTGTGTTTTCTTTCTTTTCTTGGGAGAATGAACAGAATAAGATTTTCATTGCATAGTAGAACTGCTGTTTTACTGTGCACATGACAATAAAACTCTCTTGAATGTTGAATCTTGAATCTTGAATGTTTTTGTGCATTTACTGTATGTGGCTTCACTTCTCTTTGCTTTGTGGGCGGGGCCACAGAGAGAGAAGAGTGGCGATGGCGGCGGCGGCGGGAGGTCCTCTGCAGTGGCCACAGGTGGCTGCGGTGTGGGCTTGGTGGCGTCCGAAGGAGCCTCGTCCGTCTCCGGCGGCACCATGGCCGCCTCACTGACCGCTGCCTTGGTTCCCGGGGGCCACGGAGCTCCCATCGGAGGGGAGGAGCCCAGCGACCTGGAGGAGTTGGAGCAGTTTGCCCGCACCTTCAAACAACGCCGCATCAAGCTGGGATTCACCCAGGTAGAAGACAACCCAGCTCAGCGCACGTGAAAGTGTGTATAAAGTGTTCTGACGGCGTGTGCGCTCGGCAGGGGGACGTGGGCGTGGCCATGGGCAAACTCTACGGCAACGACTTCAGCCAGACCACCATCTCCCGCTTCGAGGCCCTCAACCTGAGCTTCAAGAACATGTGCAAGCTCAAGCCTCTGCTGGAGAAATGGCTGAGTGACGCAGGTGATCACACCAACACGCCACAGATACCAACGCTACGATGATGTAACCACAAGCTACACAGACTGTCCCGCTAGAATGTGTTTGTGTGCAAGGGCCAACAGGTAGCGCCACATCTAAATACATTTTTTCAAATCATATCTACCTGTGGCGGTCCTAATGTATTCATGGCAAGCCACCACAAATGTATGGACCGGTACCGCTCAAACGTGTGGACACACTTTGCTGTACTATAAGACGATCTGTCTCCAAACCTTTGAGTGCCAGGTCAGTCTATGCTACTACATGTACCTGTATCGACTCGTTAGATACTGCTCGGAATCGAGGGATACTGTAACCCAGGTGACGAATGTCACAGTGACATGCAAAACTGCATTTTTCATCTTTATGATGCAAATTGGGGATGAAGTATGCAAATACATACAATAAAAGTCCTGATTGCATTTCTAGAGGCTATTTGCATGCACTCCTCCCTGAGCTACCACCTTATCATGGCGGAGGAGTTTGTGTGTCCCGATGATGTTAGGAGCCAAGTTGTCCGGGGTTTTATGCCCCTGGTAGGGTCACCCACGACAAACAGGTCCTAGGTGAGGGACCAGACAAAGAGTGCCTCAATAGACCTCTATGATGGAAAAAAAACATTGGACCATGTTTTCTCTTGCCCGGATGCCTCTGGAACCAGGCCTCCGTTTCCCTCCGCCTTCGAGTGGAGGGACGGCTCCTGACTGTTGTTTGTGCTTATGCACCAAACAGCAGTTCAGAATACCCACCCGTTCTGCTGGGGGACTTCAGCGCTCACGTTGGCAGCGACAGTGAGACCTAAAGAGGCGTGATTGGGAGGAACGGCCCCCCTGATCTGAACCCGAGCAGTGCTTTGTTATTGGACTTATGTGCTCGTCACAGATTGTCCATAACAAACACAATGTTCAAGCATAAGGGTGTTCACATGTGCACTTGGCCCTAGGACACCCTGGGTCGCACTTCCATGATTGACTTTGTGGTCGTATCATCGGACTTGCGGCCATATGTTTTGGACACTCTGGTGAAGAGAGGGGCAGAGCTGTCAACCAATCACCACCTAGTGGTAAGTTGGCTCCAATGGTGGTGGAGGATCCCAGTCAGACCTGGCAGGCCCAAATGTATTGTGAGGGTCTGCTGGGAACGACTGGCAGAGTCCCCTGTCAAGGAGTTTCAACTCCCACCTCCGAGAGAGCTTCCACCATGTTCCCAGGGAGGTGGCGGACGTTGCGTCTGAATGGGCCATATTCTGTGCCTCCATTGTTGAGGCAGCTGATTGGAGCTGTGGCCATAAGGTGGTCGGTGGTCGTGGCGGCAATCCCAGAACCCATTGGTGGACACCAGTGGTGAGGGATGCCGTCAAGATGACGAAGGAGTCCTATCGGGCCTTTCGGGCTCAAGGGACTCCGGAAGCAGCTGACAGGTATCGGCAGGCCAAGCGGTCTGACAAACCCCTCCCATGTCAAAAACTGTGACATGGGAGGGGTTTGGAGAAGCCATGGAGAACGACTTCCGGATGGCTTCTAAGAGATTCTGAACCACCATTCGGCATCTCAGGAGGGGGAAGCAGTGCACCGCCAACACCGTGTCTGGTGGGGATGGTGTGCTGCTGACCTCGACTCAAGATGTTGTGGATTGGTGGAAAGAATACTTGGAAGACCTCCTCAATCCCACCCACACGTCTTCCTATGAGGAAGCAGATCCTGGGGACTCCACGGTGGGCTCTCCTATCTCGGGGGCTGTGGTTGTCAAAAAGCTCCTCGGTGGCAGGGCCCCGGGGGTGGATGAGATCCGCCCGGAGTTCCTTAAGGCCATGGATGCTGTAGGCATGTCTTGGTTGACACGACTCTGCAGCATCGCGTGGACATCGGGGGCAGTACCTCTGGATTGGCAGACCGGGGTGGTGGTCCCCCTTTTTAAGAAGGGGACCGGAGGGTGTGTTCCAACTATTGTGGAATCACACTCCTCAACCTTCCTGGTAAGGGGTGTTCAGGGGTTCTGGAGAGGAGGATCCGCTGGATAGTTGAATCTCGGATTCAGGAGGAGCAGTGTGGTTTTTGTCTGCAACTGTCATTTGGACAAAATAATACATCAATCTATCAATAATGATAATAATAATAATAATAATAATAATAATAATAATGACTCTTAGCTTTATGTTATCCAGTAGGTGACAAATCAAATTTATCTCATGAATGTCCAGGGACCCAAAAAGACAAGTTCCAGGGCAAAATTGGCCCCCGGGCCGCCCCCACGCCAAGCAATGAAATGTGATAGTTGCGTCATCATGCGTGTTGTTGGTCCGTGCAGAGACCATGGCAGTGGACAGCATGCTGCCCAGCCCCTCTTCCCTTTCCTCCCCCCTGCTGGGCATGGAGTGTCTCGCCGGCCGACGCAGGAAAAAGCGCACCAGCATCGAGACCAACGTGCGGCTGGTGCTGGAGCGCAACTTCAGCACGGTGAGCCTCTCTTCTCCCTTCTCCCTTCTTCCTTCCTTCCTTCCTTCCTTCCCGTGGTCCTCATTCCCGTCGGCATGTCGCCTCAGAACCAGAAGCCTACCTCGGAGGAGATCCTGCTGATGGCGGAGCAGCTCAACATGGAGAAGGAGGTGATTCGCGTCTGGTTCTGCAACCGGCGGCAGAAAGAGAAGCGCATCAACCCGTCCAGCAGCAGCACGCCGCCGCTGCCCGGCCAGACCTCGCCAGCCGTCACGCACAAAGCCCCCTGCTACAGCCCGCACATGGTAGGGCCCGCCCACCCCTCCGCCTCCATCGCTCTGCCTGCTTCGTGAAAACCTCTCTCTCTCTCTGTCGCTGTCCAGATGTCCAGTCCAGGTGCGTCCCAGGGCAGCAGCAGCCTGAGCACACCAGGTGAGTACAAGGGAATGTTTGTCAGGAGGCTGGCGGCCACCTGAAAGCTTTTCTGCTGTTGACAACAACATGAGTGACGACGGCCAAAGATTGCACTTTATTAGCCGGCCAGAGAGCGGGCAGGGCCGTTATTGACTTCCTTCCTCCGCATGCCGTCTTGATCGCTCTTCTCCTCCTCCTCCTCCAGCTGCCACTTTGTCCCCGACGGCGTCCTGCCCCATGACGCCCGTCAGCTCTGCCGCCGCCGCAGGGTCCACTTCCTCTTCTTCTTTGACTCCGCCCCCTCATAGCACAGCCAGCCCCGCCCCTCCCAGTCTCGGGGCTCATGGGCTCAACACGGGGTGACTACTTTGACTTCTACAGGACCCATGCTTGCACTCCGCCTTCATTTCTCACCCCATTCAAACCATGCAAGCATCAAACCGTTCAGCTCATTCACAAATAGTTATTTATTAATAGTTATTTAATATTTATTTATTTAGCTAGTTATTCAGATTTGTCAAATAATTCTCAGGTTTCCCAAAAATGACACATTTTTCCCATTGAAAATGAACAACCACCATTTGCACATTTCTCTGTCGATTTAAACCATTCCAAGGTCTAGAAGCACAACTCAATCAGGATATGTACACTACGTTAGTATTGCTAGCATGCTGACATTAGCCATTTTCATAAGTAGACACACTATATACACACTTATAGCTATTATGCAAGGTGTTAGCATGTTAGCATTGCTAGCATGCTATTGTTAGCATATTAGCATTTTTTGCCATTTTCATAGATAGACACTTATATAAACATTTAGTGCTACTATGCTAGGTGTTAGCATTGCTAGCATGCTAACGCGAGCATACTAACATTTTTAGCAATTTTCATAGGTAGACACTTACATAACACGGTGCTATCATGCTAGTTGTTAGCATGATAACAGTAGCATACTAGCATTTTTAGAAAGTTTAATAAGTAGACACTTATATGAACAGCAGTTATGTTAGGTGTTAGCATGCCAACATTAGCAAGTTAGCATAACAACAAACATCCTAACATTAGCATAGTAGCGTTTTTTGCTGGTTTTATAAGTAGAATTTCTAGAAACATTTTTTGCTCTCATGTTAGGTGTTAGCATGCTAATGTTAGCATGTTAGCTTTGTTAGCATGCTAATGTTAGCATAGTAGCATTTTTTGCTGTTTTTATTAGTAGAACTCATCGGAACACTTTGTGCTCTCCTTTTAAGTGTTAGCATGCTATGGTTAGCATGTTAGCATTGTAAGCATGCTAACATTAGCATTGTAGCATTTTTAGACATTTTCATAAGTAGACACTTAGGAGACACATAACAGTATAATAAAAAAAAATAGATAAACCAAAAGAGATATGCACATGTAAAGGCTGTGATTGGTCAGCTTTCAGCAGTCACGATGACGGCAGCCAACAAGCTAAATAGTGGAGGGAGGAAAACACTGCCCCTAGCGCTGGTGGAAGTTGGATTGGAAGTGTAATCCATGATCCACAATCCATGATCCACGTGTGTATGCCTCCTCAGGAACACCATGATGGGAGTAAGCACAGGAATGAACCAGGCGCTCATTGGCAGCAACCCACTGGCCACCATGCAAGGTGTGTGTGTGTTCTAGTTATGTCAAATGAAGAACTCTCCTTCACTCTAAGATCTCTGACAAGTTTAAAGTCAAGTATCTGAAGTGAAACTGATCAGAATGATGCACTTTCTGTTTATTGATGGTGGTTCCTGGATTGATTGATGATCACCACAGGTGCTCAAGTTGCTGTGCTCAAAGCATGAGGGTGCGTGCACGTGTCCACAGTGAACGAATCCACCAGGGTGTGACGTGTGACAATAGCATGCTGTACTGTCGTGTTATGATCGCAGCTGCACCTCTGGGCCAATCAGCTTAAAGGATCAGCCCCCCCCCAACACACCAGCACCTGCTGGCTAAAGAAGTGCTTTGTCATTTTCCCAGAAAGATTGCAAGTCAATTAGGGCGTGAGAAATAACGTTTGTCAAGGTGTTCTTTGAACGCATCACGCTCTCCCAACCGACTGAGACCTTACTTCCTGTCACTGAGCCCCGCCTCCTCCAGGGCGTACTCGCACTTTGACTTTTATTTGTGTGTTTGCTGACGTTTCCTTGCTATCTCCTTCCTTCATTCCTTCATTCCTATCCATCCCCCCCCCCCGTCCCTGCAGCCCTGGCAGCCAACAGCGGGCAACTGTCCCTCATGGAGGGGGGTGCAGGTCACATGCTTCTGGGTGCAGCCGGCGGCGCCGTTCCTCCCTCGCTCCGCCCCTCCCTATTCCTCAACCGCCCCGGCCTGCTCCCCATGGTGACGGGCTCCATCTCCATGGCGACGGCCTCCCCGCCCGCTATGGACCTGATGAGCGGCGGTGGCGGAGGGGCCATCCCGCAGCCTGCCTTCTCCCGGTCGCCGCCCTCCGCCTCCCGCAACCTCCTGAGCCCGACCTCGTGCCCCGAGGATTCTCCCTGTTCCAGCCCCGCCTCTTTCTGCTCCTTCAGCGAAGCCTCGCCGCCACCTCTGGGCGGGGCCATGGCTGAGTGACAGCCAAAGCGTCCTATCTTATGACCTCGCCTTTCAACCAAAGCCATCTCTGTCCCCGGCCGACTCCCTCTACCCCCCGCCACCCCACCCCACCCTGAAAATGTCCTCCGAGGCCAAAAATGTACACAAGTGGACAAGGGTGGGGGGGCATGGCGACGCGAGGGAGGGTGGCGCGGACAGAGGGACCAGGAGGGAGGCTGCTTGAAACCAAAAAGATGATGCGGAGAGGTGCGGGACGGGGGGCAAACACCAAAAATACCAAAAACCTCCAAAACCAAACGGAGAGAAAAGCTTTAGACCTTTCTTGCATTCCTTCCACCTTCATCTCATTCCTCTCTCGCTACCTCATTAGGGGCGGGGTTTACCACTGCAAAGTAGCGGCACTCGTGCCTGCGCCAAAACATGGCCGTGTCCCTGCACCACCACCACCCTGAAAACTTCCCCTTCATTTCATTTGCCTTTGCTGTGCGGTAAGCCCCGCCCCCCTGGGCCAACATGACACCTATATGGAACATCCCGTCCACTAGTTAGATATTAGCTTGCTTGTTTTCTGTGTACCCCCCCCAATCATCATCGTTTTCATTTATACTTACAAGCATTCTAAATCATTCTTTTTTATTATATTTGAGAAAATATGCCTACTATATGATTAGAATGATGTGTTATAAGTAATCTATTACATTCTATTTTTATTATGATTTAGAAATGCGAGGCTACTATGTGATTATCATCATGATTCGGAGTGTGAGGCTATAAAAGTATGATTGAGTGGAGGAAGCTTTTAGTTTGATCGTTTAGAAAGACTGAATCATTTGAACTTAGGAAGCTTTTTGTTTGATCGTTTAGAAAGACTGAATCATTTGAACTTTGCATTCCAGTTGAAATCAGATAAAATGATTCGGATTCTTTGTACTCTGATTGATAAATATCAAGCTATTCATTTCTTGGTGATCATATCAAAGTTGAAAGATGTCATTATTTCATTTGGACACAATGTCAAGTGAGCAGCTGGGGTAGGCTCCAGCGCCCCACCAATGGATTTCAGCTTTGGCTGTGTGCTAAGCACCGCCCCCTTGGTTAAACGTGATGCATATATCAAACATTCCATCCGCTCATTCGTGATTAGCTTGCATTTATTAGGGACTTCATCCTTTCTGTCATCAGGAAGTTTGCAGAAACCAAAGTTTTCACGCGAGGCCCCCCCAACAGGCACATGTAGTCTTTGTCTTTTATTTCTCATGGCCTCCGTGCATCTTCTTCCATCTTTTATCATCATCATAAATCATAAATCACGCTTACGTCGGACTTGCTGGCCTCCCAGCAGACTCTTGGATACCAAAGCACCCCCTGTGGCAGCGTCGTCTCAGACCTCAGCCCCCGTCAGAGGGAAACACACACACACCCCAAAAAAACAAACAAACAAAAAAGGAAAAGCCCTGCCCTCCATCCTTGCCTCCCACCTGCCCCCCACTCCCTCCTGTCTCCAAAGGTCCCATCAAAGGACCAAAAGAAGAGCGATGACGGATGAGGAGCCAAAGGTACCAAAAGCTGCAGGGGTTCAAAAAAGAAAGAAAGAAGAAGAGGACGAGGAACCATGAAACCAAAAAGAACCAAAACAAAACCAAAAGCTACGACTGCTCTTCTAAGACACTCCCCAAACCAAATAGGAACAAAGGGGGGAGGGGGCACTCTTGTCTCCATCTGTTGGTCTTTTACCTGTGATGTTCTGGTATCGGCACGGACACTCAACCAACACCCCCCCACCCCTTTTAGCAACTGTCAGAGTTCAAAGTTTATTTTTATTTTTTTCTTCTTTCATCTTTCTGTCACTGATGATGATGATGATGATGATAATGATGTAAGGACTTTCTATTTCATATGGGGAGGGGGGTGGTGGGCGTCTCTTCGCACAGGAGCTGGAGGACATCTTTCTTGTCGAGCGGAGGATACAAGTCCACACGCCACACGGCGCCACGCAGCAGCAAATACTCTTTTCAATCTTGTGCAAAAAACACAAAAAAGCCAAAAGTGAAAAACCAAAACATAGAACTGAACCAAATAGAACAACCAAACCAACGCACAAGCTGGAAGACTGTGTGTGTTTCTGTGCGTGTGCGTGCTGGTGTGGAGTTACTTCAACAACTGTTGTATCCTTTGAAGCCATCATCATCATCACCCGTGCTTCCTGCTTTCCTCAGCCATCACTGCTGTATTGTATTGTATTGTACTTTATTATTTATGTCATGTAGGGGGTGAGAGGTGTTGTCCATGATGGATGTCAGCTTAGCCAACATCCTTCTCTCCCCCACTTCCTCCACGGAGTCCAGAGGACCGTCCAGGACAGAGCTCGCTCTCCTGATCAGCCTAGGGATCCTGCTCCTGTCCCTGTCCGTGCTGCCCCCTCTCCAGCAGCCCACAGCATAGAAGATGGCTGAGGCCACCACAGAGTCATAAAAGGTCCGTAAGAGAGTCCTGCACACACCAAAGGACCTCAGTCTCCTCAGCAGGTGGAGGCGACTCTGGCCCTTCTTGTAGAGGGCGTGGGTGTTGACGGACCAGTCCAGCTTGTTGTTAAGGTGAACACCCAGGAATTTGTAGCTGTCTACCAACTCTATGTCCGCTCCCTGGATGTTCACCGGTGTGAAGTGGGATGTTTTCCTCTGGAAGTTAATGATCATCTCCTTTGTCTTGCTGGTGTTGAGCTGCAGCTGGTTAAGCTCACTTCAGCTGACAAAGTCCCTGATGACCGTCCTGTATTCCAGATCATTCCCCTCTGAAACACAACCAACAATGGCTGTGTCGTCGGAGAACTTCTGGATGTGACACTGTGTGGAGTTGTGTGTGAAGTCCGAGGTGTAGAGGGTGAAGAGGAAAGGGGAGAGCACCGTACCCTGAGGGGCACCTGTGCTGCAGAGTACCATGTCAGACACACAGTGATGGAGCCTCACATACTGTGGTCTGTTGGTGAGGTAGTCTATAACCCATGCAGTCAGGTGTTGGTCTACTCCCACACTCTCCATCTTCACTCTGAGTAGTGCCGGCTGGATGGTGTTGAAGGCACTGGAGAAGTCAAAAAACATGACCCTCACAGCGCTCCCGCTGTCCTCCAGGTGTAGCAGTGATCTGTGCAGCAGGTAGATCACTGCGTCGTCCACTCCGATCCTAGGCCGGTAAGCAAACTGCAGGGGGTCCAGCTGAGTGCCCACCAGGGGTCGCAGGTGCTGCAGGATAATCCTCTCCATGGTCTTCATCAGGTGAGAGGTCAAGGCAACAGGCCTGAAGTGGTTAGGCTCCTTGGGACGCGGTGTCTTTGGGATTGGGACCACACAGGATGTCTTCCACAGGGCCAGGACTTTCTCCAGGCTCAGGCTGAGATTGAACAAGTGCCTGAGAACTCCACAGAGCTGGTCAGCACAGTCCTTGAGGATTCTAGGGCTGATGCCGTCCGGTCCCGGGGCCTTCCTTGCCTTGATCTTCCTCAGCTGATTTCTCACCTGATCATCAGTTATGGAGAGGGGAGTAGAGGATGGCTGGGATGGGGATGTGGGGGTGAAGAGTGGTGAGTTGGTAGGGGAGGGAGGGAGGGCAGACTCAAATCTGTTGAAAAACAGATTGAGTTCATCTGCCCAGATCTTGTCCCCACTGGCTTGGTCTCTCCCCACTCCTTTACCATGGCCTGTGATGGTCTGCAGGCCTCTCCAGACTTCCCTGGCATTATTCTCCTCCAGCCGCTTCTTCAGTTTCCTCCTGTAGCAGTCCTTCCCCTTCCTGATCTTGTGCCGGAGTTCCCTCTGGACTCTGCACAGCTCCTCCTTGTCCCCTGAGTTGAAGACCCTCTTGTTCAGCAGGGCCTTAATCTCAGAGGTCACCCAGGGTTTGTTGTTGGGAAAACACCGCACCACCTTGGAGGGCACAGTGTTCTCCATACAGAAGTTGATATAGTCTGTTATGCAGTGTGTCATGCTGTCAACGTCACTGCCATGGGGACTACAGAGCCCTTCCCAGTCTATTGTCTGGAAGCAGTCTCTGAGCCTAGCACTGCTCTCCTCAGACCACTGCTTCACAGGCCTCTTCACAGGGGGTTGTCTGTTCACTACTGGAGTGTAGTCTGTGACGAGATGGACGAGGTTGTGATCAGAACGACCCAGCGGGGGGAGGGGGGATGAGGTGTATGCATCCTTGATGTTTGCATACAAGAGGTCCAACGTTTTATTGTCTCTAGTGTGGCATCTGACATACTGGGTGAAGGTGGGAAGAGCAGAGGACAGGGAAGCATGATTGAAGTCACCGGAGATGAGGAGGAGGGATTGGGGGTGCTGGTTCTGAAGTTGAGAGACGATGGTGTGGATCTGCTCTATAGCTGCAGCAGCGACCGCTGAGGGGGGGATGTACACAGTCATAGCAAGAACATGTGAAAACTCCCTCGGAAGGTAGTATGGCCACATGCTAACCGCTAACAGTTCCACATCTTTGGTGCACAGTTGCTCCTTCACACAGATGTGTTCCGGGTGGCACCATCTATCATTCACAAACACAGCGATTCCCCCTCCCTTCTTCTTACCGCTCTCCGTTGCATTCCTGTCCGCTCGTACCAGCTGGAATCCGTCCAGTGCGACATGTGAATCCGGAGAAAGCTCACTCAGCCACGTCTCCGTGAAGCACATGAGGCTGCATTTCCGGTACTCCCTCTGCAGTCGGGTCAGCGCCGTTAGCTCTTCCATCTTGTTGGGGAGAGATCTTACGTTCCCCATGATGACAGACGGTAGACATGGCTTGTACCGTCTTTTCCGCTTCTTACACTTCACTCCCGACCTGCATCCTCTTCTCCTCCTCTGCAGCTCCTTGGGGATCTCCGGCCTCTCCACGCAGAGAGGGGGTGTGTGGCACAGGGCTAACAGCTGATCCCAGGTGTAAACAATGGAGCCTTGGTTGAATGGGGAGCCGTGGCTGAAGAGGTTCCCCACAGTTGAACTGAAAAGTTCAAATAGCATCAAGGCGCAGATTACAAAAGTAACAATATTAACCTCCATAGCTGCACACTTGACAAAATGCGACCAAAAGAAAAGTAAAAAGAAAACTAAAATACTATAAAAACTCTAAAAGGTGGAAGAAAAGTACAGAGCTGCTGTAACTGGCAGCCACTCAAGCAGCGCCATTTGTACTGTTATTCATTGTATTTATTTTATTATTTATTGTACTATTAATCATTATATTTATTTGATTATTTATTGTACTGTTATTCATTGTATTTATTTTATTATTTATTGTACTATTAATCATTATATTTATTTTATTATTTATTGTACTATTATTCATTGTATTTATTTTATTTTCACAATCATTTTTGCATATTGATGTGTAATATTCTTGTAAAATGAAGCCCATTTATTGGGAATGATCCTGACTATTTGTGTTCTAAAGAATACAAAATAGGACTCTGGACTATCAAAAGCTCCTGAGTGCATGTGACAGCTGGTTTGGAACCACGGATGGATCATTGCTTTGTGTTCTAGTGGAACCACGGATTGATCATTGCTTTGTGTTCTAGTGGAACCACGGATGGATCATTGCTTTGTGTTCCAGTGGAACCACGGATGGATCATTGCTTTGTGTTCCAGTGGAACCACGGATGGATCATTGCTTTGTGTTCTAGTGGAACCACAGATGGATCATTGCTTTGTGTTCCAGTGGAACCACAGATGGATCATTGCTTTGTGTTCCAGTGGAACCACGGATGGATCATTGCTTTGTGTTCCAGTGGAACCACGGATGGATCATTGCTTTGTGTTCCAGTGGAACCACGGATGGATCATTGCTTTTTGTTCCAGTGGAACCACGGATGGATCATTGCTTTGTGTTCTAGTGGAACCACGGATGGATCATTGCTTTGTGTTCCAGTGGAACCACGGATGGATCATTGCTTTTTGTTCCAGTGGAACCACGGATGGATCAATGCTTTGTGTTCCAATGGAACCACAGATGGATCATTGCTTTGTGTTCCAGTGGAACCACAGATGGATCATTGCTTTGTGTTCTAGTGGAACCACGGATGGATCATTGCTTTGTGTTCTAGTGGAACAAGGGATGGATCATTGCTTTGTGTTCTAGTGGAACCACGGATGGATCATTGCTTTGTGTTCCAGTGGAACCACAGATGGATCATTGCTTTGTGTTCCAGTGGAACCACTGATGGATCATTGCTTTGTGTTCTAGTGGAACCACAGATGGATCATTGCTTTGTGTTCCAGTGGAACCACAGATGGATCATTGCTTTGTGTTCCAGTGGAACCACAGATGGATCATTGCTTTGTGTTCTAGTGGAACCACAGATGGATCATTGCTTTGTGTTCCAGTGGAACCACAGATGGATCATTGCTTTGTGTTCTAGTGGAACCACAGATGGATCATTGCTTTGTGTTCCAGTGGAACCACAGATGGATCATTGCTTTGTGTTCCAGTGGAACCACAGATGGATCATTGCTTTGTGTTCCAGTGGAACCACAGATGGATCATTGCTTTGTGTTCTAGTGGAACCACAGATGGATCATTGCTTTGTGTTCCAGTGGAACCACTGATGGATCATTGCTTTGTGTTCTAGTGGAACCACAGATGGATCATTGCTTTGTGTTCTAGTGGAACCACAGATGGATCATTGCTTTGTGTTCTAGTGGAACCACAGATGGATCATTGCTTTGTGTTCCAGTGGAACCACAGATGGATCATTGCTTTGTGTTCCAGTGGAACCACAGATGGATCATTGCTTTGTGTTCCAGTGGAACCACAGATGGATCATTGCTTTGTGTTCTAGTGGAACCACAGATGGATCATTGCTTTGTGTTCCAGTGGAACCACTGATGGATCATTGCTTTGTGTTCTAGTGGAACCACAGATGGATCATTGCTTTGTGTTCTAGTGGAACCACAGATGGATCATTGCTTTGTGTTCTAGTGGAACCACAGATGGATCATTGCTTTGTGTTCCAGTGGAACCACAGATGGATCATTGCTTTGTGTTCCAGTGGAACCACAGATGGATCATTGCTTTGTGTTCTAGTGGAACCACAGATGGATCATTGCTTTGTGTTCTAGTGGAACCACAGATGGATCATTGCTTTGTGTTCTAGTGGAACCACGGATGGATCATTGCTTTGTGTTCTAGTGGAACCACAGATGGATCATTGCTTTGTGTTCTAGTGGAACCACGGATGGATCATTGCTTTGTGTTCTAGTGGAACCACAGATGGATCATTGCTTTGTGTTCTAGTGGAACCACAGATGGATCATTGCTTTGTGTTCTAGTGGAACCACAGATGGATCATTGCTTTGTGTTCCAGTGGAACCACAGATGGATCATTGCTTTGTGTTCCAGTGGAACCACAGATGGATCATTGCTTTGTGTTCTAGTGGAACCACAGATGGATCATTGCTTTGTGTTCTAGTGGAACCACAGATGGATCATTGCTTTGTGTTCTAGTGGAACCACGGATGGATCATTGCTTTGTGTTCTAGTGGAACCACAGATGGATCATTGCTTTGTGTTCTAGTGGAACCACGGATGGATCATTGCTTTGTGTTCTAGTGGAACCACAGATGGATCATTGCTTTGTGTTCTAGTGGAACCACGGATGGATCATTGCTACGAGGTTGCTACTCCAAGCTCTTCTCACTAAATGATTGTTTTCCATCCCTCCACTTTCTGTGTGGCTTATTGGAACGTCGACATTCCAGGCCACTCAATTCTTCTTTCTTCTAATAGAATTCCAAAATCCGAGGCCACTAAATTCTTTTCTTCTTCTAATTCTTATCATTTAGAAGATGTAGCTGGGACATTCTTTGTTCCAAATATGAGGCCAGTAAATTATTCTTCTTTTATTGTATTATCATGTAGAAATATGAGGATAATAAAAGATTCAAGTTTAGAAATACAAAGATATGATTTAGAAATATGAGTTATTGTAATTTAGTGTTTCTTCTTCGTTGGTATTCTCATTTGCTGACATTTTATGTGCACACGAGTCAGACAGCAAATGAAAGGAATAAGGAATTCATTTTATTATTGATGTTATTTTGGGCAAATAAAAACTGTTGTGGATGAAAATGCCCCCATAGCCCACACTTTGGACCCCCCCTGCATGGATTTGTATTTGTGGTTTGATGCAGCTGAGGATGTTTGCAGGAATCATGACTGTGATGATGATGATGATGATGATGCCATGGTAACAGGAAGTGGGCGGGGTGGGTGTGTCAGGAAAGGGAGTGGGCGGGGGGGATTCCGAATGTTCTTAGTTCTCCTCGGTTCTCATTTAAGAACCCAAAAGCTTTACATTTTTTAATCTCTCGCTGTTTGTATTGATTGTATTTCTTTCTTTCTTCTTCTTTATTTATTTATTTATTGATGAATTTATGGATTTATTGGATTCTATTTAAGTGTATTCTAGGGCTCACGCCGGCGCTTCCTTGTGTCCTTGCCCAGCCTTCTGAGAATTTAGTAGGAAATTGTACCAAAAACGTCCATCCTTCAAACGCAAATGTCATTTTTCTACTCATTTTCGGTTTTTTATACAAAATTCCACTGAAAAGCGGCGCGAGCATCACGCAGAAACGCCCTTCATCCACTTTTTAGCCCCCGCTTTTCTTTATTGTTGCTTGACAGTTGAGTAGAGAACCTACCTTACCTCTTTGTTTATCTCGTGAAAACCAAATAAAGATTTCAGCTTCAGGACGGGCGCGCGTACTCAGGAGTCAAGTGCTTCTTCCGCCGGGGGCGGGGCTTGGCATGACTCCCGCTTTCTCGCATCCTTACCAAAGTTAGACGTTCAAAACATTCAGGATGTGCCAACAAGCATTTCTTAACTGGGGGTTCATTTACACTTCTCATCCAAAGACGTTTTCAGCCAACTTTTACGCCCCCATCACCCCCCCATTCAAATAAAAATGACTTGGCTTGTTTTTTTGCGTTTTTTTCTACCATGCAGCTTCAATCCAAAGTCTGATGAGAGGACAGCAAAGATTTTACCTGTTAAACTAGTGATGCACGATAATTCTATAAAAATACCAGAGAACGATGACGTCGTACCGTAACATTCAAGGAAAAGTGCACTCTTTTTGGAGGTTTGCCTTATGTGAGACATGAACACACGTCTTTCTCTTCTCTGCGTGTTCTAAAGATAGAAAAACAGATAAAAAGAGGGAGCTAATTAATGCACGTAATGGGACGCACCCATTCCACCTAGAAAGCCTCCATTTCCATCATGTGAGCTGCATATGAAGCACATTGTTATTATTATTGTTATTAACATTGTTACACCCAAGAACTACCTTACTGGCGTAGTGACACCTCACCACACCACAGCGGCTAGCTACTAGCCGGCTAGCCGCTAGCTTCAGCACACGCTAGCCAAAGGTAACGCTACATATTGGAGCTGTGTTGTTGTTGTTGACGCTAGGTGTAGCGTTCCTTTCTATGTTGCTATGTGAAATCAAAGCTGCCAGAATAGTCCAAGTATGACATGTTATCATGAATGTACCTGTTACTACACGCTCACAGCATGGATAGAAAACCACTAAACCTCCTTGGAGCTTTTTGGACCTGTTTTCATAGGCGGGATAGGTGTGTCCCATTACCTGCATTCGTTAGCTGCCTCTTTTTACCGAAAAGAGAAAGACACGAGTGTTCATGTCTCACATGAGGATTGTGGATGATGGGCAACATTCCCCCCAAAAAGTGCATGTTTTCTTTATAAAAAAATATCCAAAATAGCTCCAAAAATAATAAAAACACTTCAATGAGGTGAGATTATTCATATCCTGCCTGTGACGTAACGGCCTGTCGTAACTTCCCCCGCGCTCACTTGTAAACAAAGACTTCTGGGGAAGACATTTACATGTTATTGAAGAAAAGGCTTCTTGAGACGTCATCTGTACTTCTGTGAAGAAGGTGTCGGACGTTTCGCTCCTCATCCGAAGAGCTTCGTCAGCAAACTAACAAGTGCTGGTGAGACTGGTGAGCCCATAGCTCAACCATGAATTTGTCTGTAAAATGGTTGTGCTATGGGCTCACCAGCCTCACCCATAGTGGCCAATCTGTACATGGAAGAGATGGAGAAACAGGCTCTCACATCCTTCTCAGGGACAAAACCAAGGCACTGGTTTAGATACGTGGATGACACCTTTGTCATAATCAAAAAACAGGAAGTTCAGTCTTTCACAGATCACATCAATGCGGTGGACACCAATATCAAATTTACTCGCGAGGACGCTAAAGAGAACCAATTAGCCTTCTTAGACTGCAAGGTAATTATAGGAGAGGACAGACAGCTACTTACAGAGGTCTTTAGAAAGGCCACACACACTGACCAATACCTGCTTTTTGAATCAAACCATCCACTACAACATAAACTAGGGGTTATTAGGACCCTCCAACATAGAGCGGAACAAATACCAACTAGTGCTGAGGGAAAGAAATAGGAGACACAACATGTTCAGAGAGCGCTCTCAACCTGTGGGTACCCACGGTGGGCTTTTAACAAATGTCAAAAGAAGAGAGTAGGGAAAGAAACCCAAAAGCCCACAGAAGTAAAAAGGAGAGGAGTGGTAGTCCCTTATGTAGCGGGGGTCTCCGAAAAACTCCAGAGGATCTTATGGCAACACAAAATTCCTACCTATTTCAAACCAGTAAATACCCTGAGACAAAAATTAGTGCATCCTAAAGACAAGGCTCCAAACCAGAAACAGAGCAATGTGGTCTATTCCATCCACTGTAAAGATGAGGAATGCAAAGAGCACTACATTGGGGAAACTAAGCAAATGCTCCAAAAAAGGCTTTATCAACATCGCAGGGACAATTCTAGTGGTCCTCAATCAGCAGTACATCTACACCTGAAAGCTACCAATCACTCTTTTCAGGACAGCGAGGTAAAGATTTTGGCCAAAGAAAACAGATGGTTTGAAAGAGGAGTAAAGGAAGCTATTTTTGTCAAACAACAGAACCCATCATTGAATCGGAATGGTGGTTTGAGGTTTAATTTGGACCCTGTGTTCAGCAGGTTACTGAGACCAAAACCCACAGCTCTTAGTCTTGCAAATGAGGTGGAGCCAGGGCCGAGCCAGAACAATAGATGCTAACAAGCCAGTATCAGAGTCGTTCATACCCTATTCAGGGAGCGACACTTCCCTTTTATCGGAGGTGTTAATAACAGGATAGGATTATACCACTACTCCGCCCAGGCTTAGTGTAAAGAACCAATAGGAGGAGGGTGTTGGCACACCAATTCCGCCCACTCTTACTGTATTTAAGGCCTAAGCTACCAGCACTTATTAGTTCGCTGACGAAGCTCTTCGGATGAGGAGCGAAACGTCCGACACCTTCTTCACAGAAGTACAGATGATGTCTCAAGAAGCCTTTTCCTCGATGGACAACTCCTGTACGACTGAGAGCCTACACAGAGACATTTCACATGTTAGTTCTACCAAATGCTCCACGATGAGGGGAACAAAAGCCATGGAGCAAACAAAAAACCTTATCAGCCTCCTGAAACACCAGTGTCGTTTCAAAAGTGCAAAAGGTTCCCCAGAGACCTCTGTGGCAGCACGCCGGCTGCTCGGAGTGTGTGCCCGAATACAGTGCACCTTGCTGGGCCACAGCAGGTGTCCCCTCCCCTTCTGTGGTTCTCCTGGTTGTCGTGATGTGCTAGTAGTCATGTTATCATATTTCATTCACCAATCAACAAATCCTCATTTCTTTCGGTCCTTCTTACCTTCAGGTGTGCACAAACATCTAAATAAAAAAATCATAGGTGTACAAACATTATCAGTTATCGGTATCGATTTGAAAAAAAGATATCGTGCATCTCTATTAAAAAAAAACCTCAATAGTGAAAACCAAAGAGTCTTCTTTCTTTGTGGTGTAAACTGCTGCGTTTCCATGGTGACTGATGATGATGACGTAAGGAAAGTCACTGTATTCACTTCTTGATCTTTTTTTTGTTTGTTTTGACCTTCTTGTTGCTTCCACGATGTTTGAGTTTCTGCCGTGTCCCTGAACGCATCGGCAGGTGTGTGCCTGTCCTGTTGTTTGGGGGCGGAGTCTGTGGGTGTGTGGGTGGGTGGGGTTCCTTGGGGGCAAACTTGTGTTAGGAATAAAGTGCGACATTTAGACCAAAGACGTGATGAGTTTTTGTGTCCCTCACACGCAACTCCACGCTAAGCTAAGAGCGTGGTTCCTCCTGGCCACACCAAGATGGCGTCCCGATATTTCATGTGTGGACGGAGCCTCCTTCTGTCAGGACCCCAAGGTTCTCCCTGCTTTTGATGACTTGTGACTGTGCGCCCACACGTGAAAGCAGGACCCTGATCCACTTGGTACCTCCGACGTTTCTTCACACTCCGCCTCAGTGCTCCCTGTGTGCTTTGGATCACTCCCATCAAATAACGCCACCAGACTCGGGTGGTCCTGGTGTCTGTGTGTGTGTGTGTTTGTGTGCGCGCGCTTCCAGGCAGCCGCTCTGCTGGGAACCAGCGGCTTGGAACCCGCAGACCCAAGCGGGACGCCCAAGCGCTCTCTCTCCCTCTTTCTCTCTCTCTCTCTCTCTCTCCCCCGGCCGCATACAAGCGTCGTCGCCGCGCGTGCGGTTCTGAATGGACCTCTCAGTGTGAAGTGCGTGGGCCCCACGGGACCACCGGGCCAAGCAGAACCAAACACCTGGCGTCAGGTGGGGGTGAGCATATTAACACTGACATGTCTGCTTCACACGTTCATTCAATCATCTAATAATTCCATGCAGCAGGTGTATGAATGTGGTTTCTTTCAATAAATCCTGTAAATACACACTATTATATAGACCGCTCATAAAAGTCACTAAAGAAATCATATTATGTAATATATAATCATTAATAAATCAAATAATCATGGTATTTATTGACTTTTATGAACGGTTAGCAAACAAAAACCTTTAAATGCATTTATTTAAATGAATATTTACACTATTGATTGAAATAAAATAATATTTATGAGCATATTTATGATGGGACTTTCGAATGAAATTATTTGTACTTTGAAAGTAAATGAAATACAGTACAAAGTAGAGAATAAGAATTTCATTGCATAGTAGAACTGCCTGTTTTACTATGCACATGACAATCAAACTCTTCAATCTTGAAATGTCTTGTATGACGTAATGTTTTTATGTAAATAAATACAGTTGATATGAATTTCAACACGTAAAAGTTTTTACTTTGGTTCAATTGAGTAAGTTAGTTCATGAAAGTAGATCCGTCATCATTTCATTTAAAAATGGCTTCATGTCATCATAAATCCACTCATCATCTTTATTTCAGTCCATGGTGTAAATATAAGCTGGTGACAGTAAATCATCATAAGGATGCTAATGTCGTCATGCCGATATCATGAAGATGACTTGCTTTTCCTTGAAATGAATCATCATCATCCCTGCTCGTGCGTCAGCGTTGACAACAATAAGAAGAAATGAAAGATTTCCTTTCATAAATATCTTTAAAAATCCAACAACAGCAATAGAACCATTTGTAGAAGGGTGACCTTTTGACACCACGTACAGTATATTCATTCATTCATTATTCAACAGAATCTAAATGCAGTTTATATTGGTGTTGTATATCCACACATGGAAATATTGAGACTATTTTCTTTTTAAAAGGTTTATATTTTATATTTCTTTGTGTAATGTGTGTATTTTGTGGGACCACAATTGTTTCTATGTCGTATTTCCCTCCCGTGTTTTCATTTCAAATGACTTTTAGTAAAATCATCCTTTAGCGAGGCCAAGACATGCATGACTTGTCCAGCAGGGGGGGCTCCTGCGCCACAAAGGCCATGGTCGTCCTTTCGCGGCATAGTGTGTGCGTGTGTGAATGTAAATGAGTGTTTGTACACATAGTGTGCAGCTGTGTGTTGTGTTGTGTTTGTGTGTCATTTCATATGGAATGCTCTCCCGACAGTTACACTCTGCTGGTGTGTGTGTGTGTGTGTGTGTGGGGGGGGGGGGGGGGGGGGGGGGGGCTTTATGCAAGTGCTCTATTGACACGGATTTCCCTTGGAAGGTGAATCCTTGTCACTTTTAGTCAGGACTTTTCTTCTCCTCACTCAGGACCCCCGAAATGCGTGCGCCTCCAGACGGACGCGACGCTCCCGGGTAACCACTGCGGTGCAGGCCACCCCCCTTGTCGCTATGGAAACTGACTGAGTGGTAGGTGTTCTTCTTGTTCTTCTTGTGGCGGGACGTCTGCCGGGTTGGCGAGCAGGCTGACCACCGCAGGCCTCGCTGTGATGTCTGTGGCCATGGCAGCCACACACACACACACACACACACACACACACACACACACACACCGCCAAACCTACACAAACACACCACAGGCCAAGTCAGAGACGCATCCAAGCCCACCCTGCTCCACCCTACATTTGATATTTTAGCCCCCGTTATCCTCCGCATCAACACACACACACACACACACGCACTCTTGTCATGGCCCTGTGTCTGATAAGTCAAAGGTCACAAGGTTGACGGCATCTGCAGCACATTTGTGTCGCAAAACAAAAATGAAGAGTTCTTTCTGTGTGACGTCTTCCAGGAACTAGCCCCATCCGGCTGGGATTGTCTTCCTGCGCATCGTTCTCTCTGTCTGTCTCTCTCACACACACACACACACACACACACACACACACACACACCTACACACACCGAGGAAAGGAAATGAGCCAAGTATCCCCCAGGACTTGTGCAGATGTCGCAATGTTGCTTTTATAGGTGGGATATCAAAAGTACGGGCCTGCTCAAATATGACGCAACAATCCAAAAATGTGCTGGGAGGTGAAGTCCTGCCAGTCTGGGGGTGGGCTATTTGCCACCAGTGGCTCCTTTTTTTTAATTGGCCCCCGTCACATTGTAGAAATAAAATTCATGTGGAAAAAGCAGAAAAAAATGGGGGCAAATAAAGCAAAAAGGCCCAATGTAAAAAGAATAAAATATCCGTCAATATGCGTCCCGGGGATGCTCTGGTAGACCGGCCACCGATCAGTATCGGACGATTTCTGTGAAAATGGCGTTTGCTGATGACAAAAGATCACCTGCGGCTAGCACTATTCCAGCCCGCCGTGATCCTTTCCTGCGGTGTAGCGTCTTGCCCTGACTCATGTCCCGGGCAGCGGCGGCCTCCCACTTTCAGCAACCATGTCAGGGGTGCGGAACCTCACTGCCAAAACTATCTTGCGAGGGTGAACAGCTTTTGTACAGCACTTGAAGAACAATGCTTGACGGAGTGTGCTGAGTTCATCGTGTCATCCTCTGGAAGGTGATTTGATACTTCCTTATTTCACCCCGTACAGCCAGTAGCGGGGGTGCAGCCAGGCATTCTGGGTCCAATGAAGAAATTATTATTATAATCACCTATTTTTTGGCCCCCTGGCAGTCAAGGGACCTTGGAATTGTCCTGACTTTTCCGCTTTACACGGCACCCAATTATACGGCAAAAACGTATAATGAATCTGTGTGATCGTATCGGACCATTTCAGTCCTGGATGATCGGTATCAGGATCCCTAACATCCACACGTGTAGAACTTTTTAAAAACCTTTTTGCAACATTAAAACAATACAAAGTGGATCCTCATAAATTTGCAGATTTTTGGTCCCCCAAAAATTTTATTTACTCAGTATTTTTTTACTCAGTCAGAATGACGAGCGATTCACCCAAAGTGGGTAATCGTGAATACACGCGTGCTCATGCGGGTCAAATGTCAAATCATAAGCTTTGCTGCTAATGGTTTTTTGTCACGTGCGCATGACGTTTTGCACTTTGTTCAGCGGTCCTTGAACGCACCATCGTTGCTGGGAGATGCAAGCTGGTTGTGTCGGTGGGCCACGCTGCAGTTAGGGGGGCCAAACCATATTCACCTATATTTACAATCACCTCCTCAAACATTTCATGACGAAAATGTAAATGATTTTTGACTTAATAGAACATAAATATGTTTCAATAAAAAATAAGTTATCAAATTCTTTTTTATTATCATGATTTATATGAGAATGATTTTTCTATTGTAATATCAAATAATATTTAAAATGAAGTAAAATAAAATATAACTCTTTTAATCAAATGAAATAATAACATTCATAACATTAAAATATACAAATATTTAAAAATCATATTCAAATAACAACATAACATTTATGTCATTTTTAGCCACATAAAATGATCTGGTGGTCCGAATCCGGCCCCCGGGCCTTGAGTGTGGCACCTGTGAGCTAGCATGAGGCTTTGGACAGGGAGGACTGAGGCGCTGGCGACCCCGGGCGTGACCCCGGCATAAAGCAGGGACGATGTGGAAGATGGATGAAACCTATCAAAAGTGGGGTGAATTATTGTCAAAAAGTTTGGACGCACTCGTTCTTAGGCTTTTCCTGCCTTGCTCAGGAGCGCCCCCTTATGGACAAGGAAGCCAAGCGGCCTCGTGTTGATTTATTTGTGTGTTTTGGTCAGAAATCATTTTATTTGCTTCAAAAACGTCACTTCCATCCCGCTGCTGCATGCACCTATGATACAAAGTAGAAATAGAGCACATAGAAATGCTCAAGTGGGTGTGTGTGTGTGGGGCAGGTCATGTGACCGGCTCGCCATCACGGCTGCCCAAAGAGAAAATAAACAAACCTTTTGATCACAAAGGGCCCATTCACTCCCCCACTCCACTTGGCCTTCTCCTCCACTCGCCTCCTCTAACCTTGTTGAACACCCCCGCTCTCCCCTCCCGGGCCCCCTCCCTTATGTGTAATGGACCGATGACCAGGTCATGTGACCTGACAAGATGACACAAGGAGCTCCTTATTCATCAGACACGCCATCAAGGCGGCGTGCGCGTGTGTGGGGGGGGGGGCTTCATGGTCCCAATGTGAAACACAAAACAAGAAGAGGAAACTTTCCCCCTGCGGGACACTTGTGCTGTCACGAGTGTGTGATTTGGTCAAGTGTGGAAAAAAGCCCCTCCCACTACTACTCCCTTTATGGAGCAGGGGGGCACCATTTACAGATTTACAAACTATTTCCTTTCATTTTATTGGCTGACTGGAGCCGTCTGTACGAGCAAAAGCAAGCCCAAATACCTGACGTCTTCTTTTCACCTTTGAGGGCTACAGTAGTCAGGATACATCCTTTAGCATGGCCACACGGGAACACATGATTTCTGTTCTGTTCAGGAAAGTACGGTCGTAGTGAAGTAAGCAGTCAAAAGCAGGACAACCATGAACTGGTTTTGACCCTGGAACTGATTATTTCTATTCCCATCATGAATCCAAAGTCTGGCCACAATCAAAATACGCTCCTAAAGTCACACAAAAGTAGGAAATGCAAACCCAAAGCAGTAAGACTAACTTGTTAGCAAAGTTAACATCGACTGTTACAAACTACTAGCACTGTTCCACTTCTTTTTACGCTTTATGACCGCTAAGAATGTTCAAATGTGACTTAAACCATCGTTTGCACGCTTAATAAAGGTGGCATGATGGCCACAGTTTGACCCTGGAACAGATGATTTGTGTTTTTCCCTGATTTGCATGAGCGTGTTGTGTAACCATGATGATGTCATCATCGTGTCTGCTGGTATTTCTTCTGATGGGGCTCATTAGCGCACTGATCAAGCAGTCCCGATGGCGGCACCGATTCACATGTACGCTGCCCTCGCTGGCCCCACTAAGCAGTGGAAGAGCTGAACGTGATGGTGGCGTCATGAAGCTGCCAAGACAGAGCAAGAACGTCTTTTAGTTGAGTTCCAGATGAGCTGAACGAGTTCTATGCCCGCTTTGACACCCAAACTCCTGATGAGCAGAGAGGGTGGCTGAACCTGGGGAGCACACAGGACTCACCTCTCATGGTGACATCAGCTGATGTGCGCAGGGTTCTAAACAAAACAAACCCACGAAAAGCAGCAGGCCCGGACAACATCTCAGGACGTGCACTTCGGGTTTGCTCATCAGAGCTAGCTGATGTGCTTGCTGACATATTTAACCTGTCACTTGCACAAGCATCTGTACCGACCTGCTTTAAGTCCACCACCATAGTGCCCGTACCCAAGAAGAGCAACGTGACCTGCTTGAATGACTATCGCCCTATAGCACTCACTCCTATTGTTATGAAGTGCTTTGAAAGATTAGTCATGACCCACATCAAAAAGAGCATCCCGGCGGCAACTGTGGACCCTCTACAGTTTGCATATCGCCAGAACCGGTCCACGGATGATGCAGTCAACACTGCCATCCACACAGCCCTTTCTCACCTACAGGGCCAGGACACATACGTCAGAATGCTATTTATAGACTATAGCTCTGCTTTTAATACAGTCAGCCCCCACAAACTCACAAATAAGCTCCTCACACTTGGCCTGTCACCCTCCCTCTGTAACTGGGTGTTTAACTTTCTCACAGGCAGACCCCAGTCAGTCAGAGTCCACAATCGCACATCCAGCTCAAGAATTGTGAGCACTGGGACCCCTCAGGGGTGTGTGCTGAGTCCGCTCCTCTACACGCTCTTCACCTACGATTGCGTGGCCTCCCAGAACAACACCAGCATCATTAAATTTGCAGATGAAACTACAGTCATCGGACTGATCACTGGTGGTGTTGAAACGTCATACAGAAGAGAGGTGGCGGACCTCATAGCTTGGTGTCGTGATAACAATCTCCTTCTCAATACAGATAAGACTAAAGAGATGATCATCGACCCAAGAACAAGGGAAAAGGAGCCGCATAGACCCCTGTTTATTGATGAGACTGAGGTGGAGAGGGTGAAAACCTTCAAGTTCCTTGGCACACACATCAGCGAGGACCTCACCTGGTCTCACAACACCCAACAAATTCTGAAGAAGTCCCAAAGGAGACTGTACTTCCTGAGAAGACTGAGGAAATTTGGCATGTCCACCACAATCCTGAGTTGCTTCTACAGATGCACTATGGAAAGTGTCCTTACCGCCTCCATCACTGTTTGGTACGGTAACTGTACAACATGTGATAGGAAGGCACTCCAGCGGGTGATCAAGACCTCACAGAACATTGTTGGGGCAGCCCTCCCCTCACTGCAAGACATTTATAAAACTAGAGTCCTACGAAGAACACACAACCTCATCAAGGACAGCACACATCCACAACACTCATTATTCACACTCCTACCGTCAGGCAGACGCTACAGGAGTTTGAAGTCCAGGACCACAAGGCTGGCAAACAGCTTTTACCCACAGGCCATCAGGCTTCTCAACAAAGCACTCACACACGCCGCACGCAACACACGCACACACTCATAGCACTCTATTTATTTATTTATTTATTTGTATTATTTATTTGTATTATTTATTTGTATTAATGTGTCTTCTCTTTTTGTTGCTTAATTTATTGGTATTTATGTTTCTTATGTTCTTATTCTTTGTGTTTTCTTTCTTTTCTTGGGAGAATGAACAGAATAAGATTTTCATTGCATAGTAGAACTGCTGTTTTACTGTGCACATGACAATACAACTCTTGAATCTTGAATCTTGAATCTCTTGAATCTTTACTCAACAAGCAGCACACCAAAATGCAAAGCAGCAAACAAATAATGACAAAAGGCTAGCAGGTACAGCTAGGGCTAACGTAAAACTCACCAGGGGAGGTGGAAACAGGAAGGGAGGAGAAGGAGAATGTGTCGGGGCGCCCCCAGGATGGACTTTAGACACCACTGGAAGCTCTTTGATTCTTCTGAGAACGTTAGTCGCCACATGTCCTGAACACACAAGAACTTGATGAGGCCAAACAATGCGACTCATAAATGTTCATGCACGTGAGGTGAACACTTCCAAACAATGGAAAGTCACGCTGGACGTGGTCATGTGACATTTTCAGAAGCTTCCCGAGGCTCCGATCTTCCAAAGATGGCCTCAGTGCTCAACAACAACAAGATGAAACATCCACGGCGGTTCAGCATCACGCTTTCTCTTCTGCCAGGACAGGCTGGATCGTGACAGAGCGCGTTGGAGGATGAAGGAGGAAGGAAAGGGAGGGAGGAGGGACGTTGGCGAGCACGCCAGCGAGGAGCAAAGTGGGAGGGAGGAGGAAGACGAGGAGTCAGAGAGGAGGAGTAAGGAGGCGGTGGTGTAACAGGTGACGAGGGTGATGTCGTACCATCGTCTGACTCCCACTTCATGCATCACTTGCGGATCTACCCTAGAGTCACATAGAAAGACAGATCATAGATTAGATGTTGATTGTCCCTTCCTTCCTTCATGCCTCTCTCGCGTGCAGGTAAACACTTCCTGGCATCACATGACCCTCTGGCCGGTCTCCATGGCAACGTCGGGGCAACAAACCCATCAGCCGTCGCCAGCCTTTAAACATGCCCCCACCCACACCATGAGCATGCCCGCAAGACTTTTCCTCGAAGCTGATATCATTTTGTGTCATGGTTTTTCACGTGTGTCAATGAAGGTTTCGGCCATGAGGCCTGCTTTGGCATGCAGGGGCGGACTTGCCATTAGGCAAACACTTTGATGGAAAGTACGTATTACTGTTACAGTTTAATCCACGTGCTTAAACCCACATCAAAATGTGTAATCTACCGTTCTGTCGTGATCCTTTCCCCCGCTCACGCCTCCCTTCTCCTGCAAAGGATGATTCCATGTTGCTGCGCAGGTGCAGATTGATTCAGGAAGGCGGCAGAAAACCAACTTGTCGGTGCAGTTCCGAGAAAAAGGAAGCGGCGTTGCCCCACTGGAGCGGAGAAGAGGAGAAGGCGAGAGGGAAACAAATAGTTTTTCTTCAAAACTACTGAAGGTGTCGACCTTTTTCGCCGTGACAACAAATGTAGACGACAGCAGCGCTGCCGAGTATTAAAGCTGCAAACTACATGAAGGGTTGCTTCATGTTCCTATCAGTGACAGTAAACGTGTTGAGATGATTCACTCGTTTGGGAATAATAACCCCCGGGAGGATTTTAAGGACTTTATCTGTGAATATCAGGAAATAGGAGAGTTTCACACGTGTCAATAGATAAACAAACAACAATAAATAAGCAAAATAAAAGCATTTTAAAAAGAATGGTGATGTCTGAGATTGGCGTTTTTGCCGATAAGCTGATATTGTCCAACTCTCAATTTCCGATATTAACCGATACTGATATGTGTAACATCACATATCCCCCGTCGTGGAATGAACACATTGTGGTGACCCACAATATTGTTTTTATGTTCACCAAGTGTGCTTGCGTTTGCGGCTCATGAGGTTGTTTTGGCCACTTAGCGCTTAGCTAAAGAGTTGTTTGCTGTTGAGTTGAGTGGAGAGTAAACTGATTGGTGCCCCCTACCTCCACTCCTGTCTCGTGAATTGCATCTCCACATTTGGGGGCCTCCATGCGGGTGGGGGTGGCGGCTGACAGCGGTGCTGTCTTCCGTAATGAGGTGTTTCCGCGTGGTGGCCGCGCTGGATGCATGGATGACGGCGGCCAGTACGAGAGCCCACAGGCCAGCAGTTATAGGGTAAAACCAATACCGAGATCTAATGATATTATATCTTTATGCCAATATTGGGCCAATAATATCGGTGGGCCGATATTTTCGGACATCCATAAAAAAGAATAAAACGTTTGTTAGCATGTGGAGGTCCCCCAATTGCACCCCTGTTTGCATGTTGCAGTACGTGACGACTTCCAAAAACAGACTTTGACTCATTGACCTTTGCATGGCTGGATTAATGAACTTTCACGCCTGTTACTTCAGTCCGTGTTTCCTCAAACGGACCGTTTGAAAGGAAGCACAAGGCGCCTTTTGTTGACACCGTGGGCACATTTTCCTCTTGGTTTTACCACGTTTAGAAATCAGTCCAAGTAGGAATATTTGTGGGAATGCTCATCAAAACAACAAAAAAAGCCTCACTTCTCCAAGTTTTTACCAAAAAGTAACTAAATAATGACTTCCACTGGTAACTAATCATAAAACTATGAACGAGTCATTTCTAAGGGTGCATGAGGGAAACATGACGTCATACTGATCACTCCCATAACATGAAAAATAGCTCCAATAACCAATAAAGCAAATCAAGCGCTCCTTTTCCCCCTAGCCTGTGACGTTAACAGCCTGTCATGACTTCCCCTGAGCGACTTGTAAACAAACATTGGGCCTCATTCACGAAACGTTCTTACGCACAAATGTGTTCTTAAAGCCTTCTTACGAAGATTTTTGGCATTCACGAAACGTGTTCTTAACTCCCAGTTCTTAGATCTAAGAACAAATTCTACGAACGCTCAGGAGGACTCTTACGCACAAGCAAAGCTTGCACTTTCAATGCGCAATCGCCCTCATGATGGATTTTGCAACCTGATCCCAAAAAATGTAGTGCAAATAAAATATCCCAACAATTATTTATCATCAGAACAACTAAAATATACTCCATGGATAAATATATATTCAAATCCCAATTCATCCAAAAAAAGGCTGGCTGGACGTGCGCTGCGCAGAGAGAGAATGTAAAGGGACCATTAGATTTATTTGCTGAAAGCCACCAATATTTGATGTCCCGCTTCAGGCTTCAGGCTTCCCTCTCTGTTCTTGCAGGTGTGCAGGATCATCAGAATAACATCGCAATGAAACGTGGTGTGTCTATTGCGCACGTAGCACCCCCAGATAACGACATGCGCCCCCAGCCACGTCTTGAGCCAGAGCACGGGGCTGCTGTATTAATTAGGCAGCGTCTAATCAAATGTGACCACATAAAAAATACATTGTCACACACAAACTATGTATTTTGACTTTATTTTTCCATCATGATTGTGGAAATATTTTCTAGAGATTCTGAAATGGTTTGGTTTCTGATTGATGGCCCACCTCCCGTTTCCTCCAGATCCCTCTGGTGCAGTCCAATCTTTTTTTTTTAGTCTATTTTAAGTCAAAACACTTCTTTTTAACCTCTGCGGTGGTGCGTTTCTCCGTGGAAACGGCATTTATGTTTCCTGCAATGGTGCTCCATGCCGACTCTTTTTGGATGGCCTGATGACCGGTGGATACACGTGAAAATAAGGTGGTCTTGTGTTCGCTCACTCCTTGTAAAAGCACCTCTATTTCAGTAGAATTTAACTTTTTCTTTTGTTTGTTGTCCAGCTGCTCCTCAGTCTTGTCCTTGCGCTTTGCCATCTCCGCCTCCAGCTGCCTGTTGCGCACCGCACATTTTTTACCTTGTATGGGAAATAATAGGCGGTGACCTATGCAAATTAGGCCTCACATGCACGGGCATCGCAGTTGGCATTCATCAACCTAAGAACACCGGTGCGAACGATTATCCCTACTTAAGAACGTGTCGTGAATGCGGCACAGTTTCCAACCCGCGCCTTCTTAAGTACACTTCTTAAGAAGACTTTTAAGAAGATGTTCGTGAATGAGGCCCAATGACTTTAAGAGGAAGGACGTCGCACCAAATGCTCTACGAGGGGGAAAAAAAACCATGGAGCACACAAAAAACCTTATCAGCCACTTGAAACGCCAGCACCGCGGTTTGCCAGAGACCTCCATGGCGTCACACCAGCTGCTCTGAGCGTGTGCCTGAATACAGTGCACCTTGCTGGGCCACAGCAGGTGGCTCCTCCCCCTCTACACGCTGGTTCTCCTGGTAGTAGTGATGTACTAGTAGTCATGATTAAGACAAATCAACAGGTACAGTTGGTCAAATCCTAATTTGGTCCCGTCCTTCTTACCTCCAGGAGTGCACCAACTACACTTCCATCTAAATAAAAAAGTAGGTATAAAAAAAGTGACCTGTACCATGTCGGTCTTGAGAAGGACAAAGTTATCGGTATCCATTTGAAAAAAACAGAAATTGTGCATCTCTAGTAATTTTGTTACTAATTCTTTTCTTTTGGGAGGGGTAACTATACAAGTAATTATTTTTTAAAGTAGTTTTCCCAGCATTGGTAATGAAAGGGAATACAGTAATCCCTCATTTATCACAGTTAATCGGATCCAGACCTAACAGTGATAAGTCCATCCATCCATCCATTTTCTATGCCGCTTATCCTCATTAGGGTCGTGGGGGCATGCTGGAGCCTAACCAAGCTGACTTTGGGCGAGAGGCAGGGTACACCCTGGACTGGTCGCCAGCCAATCACAGCAGTGATAAGTCCAGTTCCACAAATTAAATGGAAGATTTTTGTAGTTATAGCATTAAAAAATCTGATTAAGACCTTCTAAATACTTTTTTAAAACATGATTAGAGCCCTCTAGACATGAAATAACACCCCTATAGTCACCTTCACACTCCTATTACCCAATACAGGAGACGTAAAAAGAAAAAAGGCTTGTGCTCGTGGACGTTGCTCTAAATGTGTTCCAGTGTGAGTGGAGCTGAGTGTGGGGGCACACAGGATGTGACGTCCAGGTTTCAGAGTTGAGTTTTTGCTTGCTGTGTTTTTATTATGGGTGTTTATTAGGCATTATTGTGCCTGCTGTGGGATCATTCAAGATCGAAGAGTTTTATTGTCATGTGCACAGTAAAACCGGTGGTTCTGCTATGCAATGAAATTCTTATTCTGTTCATTCTAAGAAAGAAAACACAAGAAAATGAATAAGAACATAAGAAACATAAATACCAATAAATTAAGCAACAACAACAGAAGAGACAAAAACACGAATGAATGAATGCATGAATAAATAAATAAATATAGTTATGAGTGTGTGCGTGTGGCGTGTGTGCGTGCTTCGTTGAGAAACTTGCAATAAAAGCCTCTTGTTTTGGCAATCAAGTCTGGTGCTTGTGTGTCTTACCCAACTTTACAGTAACATTACTGCCACCTAGTGACCAGTGTAAAATACTACATATCATCACAACCTCTTTGAATGTCTTCCGAATAACTTATATTTGTACAGTAGTACCTCGCATAACATAAACCTCCTTTTACGTAAATTCCACTGAACGTAAAGAACTTATGAAAAGTTTTTGCTTCGTATTACAGAAAAAATTCCATATAACATAAAGCAAGTTCAGACTAACACTTGGTGACGCCTTCTGACGCTTTACGCTCTCATTGGCTGATTATCGGGGTACCGCCTACGCTCTCATCTCATTGGCTGAGTTATACAGCAGGTACGTGAGTTTGTGTGAGAGACAGGATTCTCCCTTCAACCTCCTTCCTCTTCGTAGTCGCCATTAAACCAACTTAAACAATTAAGTTCAGTTACAAATTAAAATTTAGCACACAGCATTATCGTGTAGTGTGTGTGTTTGTCTGTCAGACCAGCTGACTCTTAGACTCTTTGAGTCGCGTTTCGACTCAGCCTAGTCCTCCTCCTCCTCCTCCTTCCTGACTCCACTTGCGCTCCTGATCAAGACATCTCGTGAACGGTAGGATTGTTTTTGTTTTTCAGTTTTATTCATTTACAGTAATCTTATTTATTACCTTATTTTATATTGGAATGTTACTCTACTATGTTTATGCTAACGTTTTCTTATATTTTCCCACCATATTTGGTGGACTTTGAATATTTTGAAGTGCCAAAGGGGTGAGATTGGGAAGATCTTGGAACGGATTAGGCTATTTACATGTATTTTACGCTTGGTATAACATAAAAACCCTTTAACATAAAGGTTCTCGGAACGGATTATTTACGTTGTAGGACGTCTACTGTATTTTACTTCATTTAGACATTTTATGCTTGAAAATGCCCAATTTAGGCCAAAAAATACATACTTTAAAAAACATGTGTACGGTTTTTGACTAATAATAGGCCACATTCAATCATGAATGAGCATGATTTATTCATATATTTTGGAAAAAACAACATTTGAAGTGCAAAGTTGGCAAGGTATTAATGTACATTTATGAAGGAGTAGCTTCATTACTATTTCAAATGCATTTTTGGGTAAAGTGCTTATTTATTAGCATTTTTTTTAATTAATTTACCCAACACTGGTAATAAAAGGCAATCCTTGCAAACAAATGTTTCTTATATTGTTGTATTTGTACAGAATATTATTGTTAAATCGTTCACAAATACGTTTTTTAGTTACCTAAAATCGTTGTCCAGTGTTTTATTCCGGTTGTAATCATGATCAACAAATGAAAGACAAAATCCGTTAAGTATCGGTAATACTGTTGCTGTATCTACTCGGTATCGGATGGATACCAACATTTGCAGAATCTTCCACCCTGACGGTACAGACGCGCTTCAGCATCAAGTGGGCGTTGAGTTTCTCCCCCGCTCCCTCCCTCCGTGGGTGAGCGTGGGCGGCCCCGTGTGGCAGGAGGGGAGAGCGAAACACGACACCCCGACAGCAGAGGAGGGATATCCAGCGGGCGAGTGGAAAAAGAAAAAGTGCGAGCCGGAGAAAGGCGCAGAGAAAGAAGAGAGAGTTGGCTCGGCGACTTTTGTTCCTCCGAGCAGCGCCGCCTTTGCACTCCAGGCGGAGAGGAAGAAGACCATGCTGGTGATGTGGAGCACAACTCGACCATGCGACGTGGTTCCAACCAGCAGGATGAAATTCTAGACTCCGTTCCTTTGCTCCACCGAGCACACACTCTTCCCCTCCCAACTTCGGCCTGCGCCATTCCCAGCCGGGCTGCTTGGATTCCCCCGCGGAGTCGCCGAGCAACTTTTGCGCACCGAGGGAAACAAACCCCGCGGAAAACAAACTTAAAGCAACTCTGAAAGTTTTTGTTTGTGTGTCGCAAGCACAGAGTGACACACAGTGATAGGCGTCGGACTCCAAAAGAAAAGAAGAAGACAACTTGTTCTCTTCAAACACGGGGAGAACCGACTGTGCTAACAAGCTAACACGCTAGGCAGCTCCAAAGTTAGCACTCGACGGCAAAAGTGAGAAAACAAAGTCCCCGACGGCCACGATGAAGACCCCGGCGGACACCGGTGAGTTTATGACTCCTTACTTTAAACTTTAAACGCTCTTTTTAATACGTTGAGGCGGTGTTTGGAGAAGATGGGCATCAACAACAGCGCAGCTCTCTGCGGCTAGCGACTAGCACGCTATGCGCTAACACGCTCCAACTTCAGGGAAAGTGGCACCAAACCATGACGCCTGCCCGAGTGCCTCCATCGGAACATCTCCTGATGTTTATCTACCCCCAACGGAGGAGTTGTGACTGTTGTGGGAACCGGAGAGGCAGAATTCATCCTTTTTTTTTAAATTTGCATGAACTTTGACTTGCCTGAGGCGCTTTAGTGGAAAAACGACAATCCTTGGTGTTGGAGTCAAGTTGGCCCATTGTGCTCATTTCATTTCAAGCTTTAACTTGCTTTTTTGCACACGAAAACATCTAATCGGGAAGTAGTGCACGCCGAATGAAAGTCAAACAAATGCAGGTATTTTAATTTTTTTAAATAATCCCCCCCCCCCCCCAAATAAAAAAAAGTCAGCACATGCATGTTTGGACCAGAACCACCTTCTCACCGCAGCAGCTCGTAAACAAACAAAAATAATATTGTGGCCTCTTGGATGGATTGTTTGCAGTGTGACAAACCAGGAAGCACTTTTGGATTCATTTTGTGTACAAAGTGTGGTTTGGGTTTGCCGAGTCTCACCGAGCTGCTCGTCAAAGAAGCTTGAAGGAATTAGTCACGGTTTCATTTTTAAAGCACACAAAGTTTCGCTCCTGCAGGCGATCACATTCCATATCACCAGTACGGTACAAGAGTGGGAGATGATAGGCCAGAAAATCCTGATTAGATCACCCCTGCTGGGATAAGAACCCTGATAGACACCATCAGCGGACCACGGCTCAACTTTTTGTCTCCTCAACTATCAGCAAATATTTACCATTTCTTTTGTTCCCTGCCAAATGCCTTTCAGCTTTACAGTAGGGATGGGTGTCATTTACAAACGATCCCAATGCCCATGCCAAATCAGAAACATATTGAATATCCACTTCATGTTCATTTACTGTGTGATTAATTTATCTATTATTGTCCCACCAGAAATCTTGTCACGTTTTAATCTCGCGGGATCTTGTGACACCCCTAATAATCACACAGTAAATGAAAGGGAGCTCGGTAAATCAGTATATTGCCATGTGCATGCGTGTCTGTTTTCCTCCAAACAGGCAGGAAGAGGATTCACTCTTGGCAGGTTTGTTCCATAAAACAACAGCGCGAGCGGAGGGAGCCCTTTTGTCATAAAACCCCTTTATTTCAGTGGGCGAAGGCGGGGCCGCTAGCGTACACACAGAGTGCAGAAGAGTGTAATGTCGTGGAAATGAAATTAGTAGATTGCACAATATAAAAATATGTTGAAATATATTTTCATCGTATGCTGGAGCCTATCCCAGCTGACTTTGAGCAAGAGGCGGAGTACACTCTGGACTGGTCGCCAGTCAATGGCAAGGCACATGTACACAAACAACCATTCACTCTCACACTCATACCTATGGACAGTTTAGTCGCCATGCATGTTTTTGGAATGTGGGAGGAAGCCTGGCTACCCGGAGAAAACTCCACTTACGCACGGGGAGAATATGCAGCCTCCACACAGAGATGCTCAATGGAGATTCGAACCCATCTCCTGACTGTGTTGCCAACATACTAACCACTAGGCCACCGTGCGGTCTACACAGTTTTATTTATGCCTTAAATGGCTTATTTTGTTTTATTATATCTATGATATTGAGTAATAGGAGTGTAAAGGTGACTATAGGGGTGTTATTTCATGTCCAGAGGGCTCTAATCATGTTAAAGTGTATTTAATTCATAAACAGGTTTCCTATGCTCTAACTACAAAAAATGCCATTTACGAATAAGGAATCCTACTTTGCGGAATTCACTTATCACCAATTAACAGGGATAAACGAGGGATCACTGTACTTTAATAATGTAAAGGGAAACTGTAACAGCAACACTACACAGCACAGAGAATGTGCAAGAAATTGCAAGATTTTACAGTACTTCAAGCACGACTGTGATTGGTGGATGATGAGGAAGTGTGTGTTGGTGAGCAGCAGAGATGTTACCTGCACAATATCACATTCAAGCACTTGTTACAGGTGCCCGAGTCTGTATTCATTAAGCACCAAAAACGTTACCTGTTAAGCAGGGGTGTCATGAGACCATCTGTTCGCGAGACGGGACGATACACCAGCTGCGCACTACCCCGCCTCTACCCACTGAGACAGAGACTGGCAAAGGGCTCACTCCATTCATGCCGTTGTTCTGTGGAATAAGCGAAAGCAATGCCCAGAGTGAATCCTCTTCCAGACACGCATGCACATGGCAATATATTGAGACGCCCACAAGGCAGGGTTTCCTCAACGAGACATCTTGCCATGATTTAGTCTTGCGAGATCTTGTGACACCCCTACCATTGACTTTTTCCATGTGTTTTTTCTACCAATGACGTCGCCACCGGTGCCACAGGTTAGACTTCAGAGCTCAGGGGCCAACTTAGGATAGGCGTAAGACTTTGTGTCATATTCCCAGCGCATGTGAGCGGTGTTTGTGTTTCCACTGGGTGGTGTGTGAGTGCACGTCTCATGTGGTGACGTATTTTTGGTGCCTTGTAATGAAAGATTGTTTGTTGCGTATTGTGCACAGCTTTCCACGGCTTACGCCACCACACCAAGCATCCATTTTCACCGCTGTTGTGTTGTCCACATGACACACACAGGCCTTTTGTGTGTGTTTCCTGTGTGTGTGTGTGTGTGTGTGTAGGGGTATACATAAATGGGTCAGAATGGCGCTCTCTTCCTATCAGGAAGTCGTCCGTCTGGCCCCCGGCAAGTCCAATTTTCCATTTGTGTTGCTCCTTGTATCAACACGTATGACGTCACCGACAGTCAGCTTTGGTGCGTGTGTGCGCGTGTGTGTGAGCTGGGTGAAAGGGGCCATACATGAGCAATTAGCGAGCGTTAAGTCTGGCCAGGGCAGGGCTGCTGTTAATCACCTTCCGTGTATTTATGTGTTTGTGTGTGTTGCCATATGTTGGTGACTTTGGCTCCCTATGACTTCTAACATGCTCATAATGCAAGTGTTTGACCAAATTGCTCTGTAGGACAACCATTTGTTGAAGAATCTCACAAGGAGGAGGCCAATTTGTTGGAAACGTGCTTGTCTATAGGCTCATCACCTTCTTTAAAGAGGTGGAGTTATTTTGTATTTGCGTGAGTGTAATGTTGTGGAAGTAAAATTAGTAGATTGCAATACATTTTCTTAAAATTAATGTTAAAAAAAATGAATGTCTCGTGTTGTTCTCCTAGACCCAATATTGTGTATTGTCCTGTCTCATAACACCCCTAACCGCCACAAATCATTTTGGACAGCCACACATTTGGCAGTGCCTTTTTTTCCCGATTTTGCACTTTGGCACCATCCGTTCACCCTCACTCCCAAACACATTGTAATGGGACTGTCTGCGTAGCCTGTCCTTCCAACTCTGAACAGTAGATGGCATCCTAACTCTGCTTCTTAACGCAATGTACAGTCAGACCTCTTTTATGGCGCATAATGGGTTCCAGACGCGACCGTGATAAGTGAATTTCCGCAAAGCAGGATTCAGTATGAATAAATGGGGGTGTCGACGAGACACTCTCAAGACGAGACGATACACGGGATTGGGTCTACGAGAACAAGCGGTGCAGAGTGAACCCTCTTCCTTCCAGACATGCATGCACATGGCAACATATTGATGATCCACTTCATTTTAATTTATTGTGCGATTCATTCATTCGTCATCATTCCAGGCCTATTGTCGTCCACATTTTTTTTTCTGAACAAGTCACATTTTAATCTTGCAAGATCTTGTGACACCCCTACCCTCTACTAATAATCAATATTATCCTGATTTAGACCTCATGTTGTCCTGTAATGCTGCTATTGGATCAATAAACAGGCATACTAATGACACTTGGCAACAGCATGTATCTTCCCCCGTGGTTGCCCCCCCCCCAATCATGCATTTGTTCGCTGACACCAACTATGACATTCCTGCTTGCAACCCAGCCGAGTCTGGACAACAAAAAAGGCGGAAAAACCGCCACCGAGTGACGTCAGCATGTCTCTGGAGGCTGGTGGAGTGGCCGCGCAGGTCAACACCGCTGTGGATGCCTGAGCTCCGCACAGCGGCAGGCCCCTTTTCCTGGAAGTGTGGTTGTGTGTATACAGTGGCTCTGGTGACCCGTGCATGAGAAGAGAGAATAGGAGGGAGGTCCCACACAAGCTGGGACTTGCTGGCCAAACAAACAGCAGCGCCCCAGAGTGCTGATTGACATGTATATGATGTACGTGTGTGTGTTTAGCTTTTAACACCCAAAAGGCCCATTGTGAGCTTGTTTTTTCAAACACACCATACGACCACATTATGAGGTACACGAGAAGTGAAGCTGGTTGGGTTCTTGGAGAAGTTTCTGCAGGAAAATGCACCTGAGAGGCAGACGGGTGCTTGTGTTTTGACTGGAGTCATGCTAAGCGAAAAACGCTGTTATGACTGTGATCTCTGACACACGGCGAGCCAGAGGACCACTCCTCTCCAGGTGGGATCCTCTGCCGCACACACACTCAAACCCCCCCCAACCAGAACCTCACATAGTTCAAGTGGACCGGGCCTGCCAGCGCTCGTAATTAGAGAGATCCAGAACGTTAGATTTTTCTTTCTAAATGGCGGCATTCAAACGTTCCAACTGTGGCATCTGTTGGCAGCGGCATGCGAGTGGAAAGTCTGCAGCGGGGAAAAAGTGAGGTGGATTCCAAGTCAATTGACTTTCTCACCAGCGACCACCGCCCAGCAGAGGAGCTGGCAGCGGAATGGGGGAAGAGAAGAAAATAAAAAGCGGTTTGGGTTTTGCGGCTGTTGCATCGGGTTGATCCATCTGAGACCGGGTCCTGAGCGTGGTGTACACTTGCTGGCACAGCACCTGCTTTGCAAATATTGCTTTTCTATACCATCCCACAGTAAACACGGCTGACGATGTTGCTGTGTCATAAACCTCCATTTCAGTCTTTGCTTTGATTTTCACGCTGCAAGTCCACTCGGCCGATACTTTTGCCATCTAAAGACATGCCGCTCGGGTCGACCATCATCAGCTTGTTTCCATGCACCAATGCTCTGCTTGTTATCGTTTCCACGGGGAAGTGTCAGCGCAACTATTCTCATTCAGCTTTCATCCTCTCACGGACGCCGTAATCACGATTGGGTGCGTGCCGGCCTGTCAAGATCATCAATAAATCAAGCCAGGGGGTGAATAGCAAATAATCTGTCTCTCAATCGGTAGGCAATTAGCCAGTAAATGTAACACAACAATAGTAATTATATCGTTTTTGAAATAACTTTGTATTTTGTCCGACTTTGTATTTGTATTCCTCCTATTTTGTACATTTTCATTTTAGTTTCTTTAGTTTAATGATCCTCATGCAGGTGTGTATGTGTATATACCGTATGTGTCTACATATACTGTATCTATGGGCCACAGCAGGTGGCACCTCCCCCCCATACTGTGGTTCTCCTCGTAGTAGTGATCAGTTATTGGTTGCACATCGGTCTGGAGAAGCATAAAGTTATTGGTATCAGTTTGGAAAAAAAGATATTGTTTAACTCTAGTTTGTAGTGTATGTCTTCTCAGTTGTTCTTTGTAAATGTCTATTTTTTTTGGAGTGGAGTTGGGCTTGTTTTTTTTCCTTTGTTAATTAAATACATTTAAAAATAAAAAGCAAACAATGGAAAAAAAATGTGATTCCAAAAGTTGGGCTAGGTAGTCTTTGGAAGTGACGAGTGTTCCAACTGTAAAGTGTGGTTATCTACTTTGTAAACAGACCGTGACAAACTGTTGGCAAGGTTGTGTTCCACATAACTGCAGCCTGTTAGGAATTTTCTCTCAATGAGTAAAATGATTCTCATAAGAATTCCTGCCTGATAAACAATCTCACTTTCACTCCGGCGTTCGTCCTTGGATTGTCCAGAATGTAACAGTCTGACCTTGTGAGTGTAAATCCATCTTACTAAAGGCTGTCCACAGAGTGTATTCTTGTTCATACGAGTAGTAGAGCATCATCCCATCGCACGGTGCGCTCATCTTGCCGTCCCAACCTTCCTAACGCTGACGTCATGTTTTGACTAAACCACTCGGGACGCCAAGGGAAGGTTTTCCTGTGTTTTGTCTGAGACGACGTGGTTCTCGTCTGTTCCCCTCCCATGCGTGTGTTCCCTCTCTCGTCTTCGCCCTGACTTGTCTCTGCGTTCTACAGGTGTGTGTTTGATGTCACGCATTTCACACGACAAACATGTGCTTTCCTGCACACCGGCAGGAGAAGGCATTTATTTATTAGTGACTAGTGTGTGTGTGTGGGGTGGGGGTGGGGGGCAAAGCCGCTAATGGCTTCAAGTGATTGATTTATCGCCAAAGTGCAGCTGCTAACTCTTTTGATCAGCAGTTTGATTAATCGTTCCAATCCCATCACGCACCCTGGAGAAGACTCAAAAAACTTCGTCGGCTTCCAACTAGACTCGTTGGCCGCTTCAAAGGTGGCTCGTAAATTGTATTGGTGATAAGAGCTGGCACGGTTTGATCAGGTCAGCACTGTCAAAGCACCATAAAGGCGACTTTTTCACCTTTGCGCTCTGACTTTATCAGCTCTTGCAACGCTCCGCATCACATGAGCACGGAGAGAAGGGCTTCCAAATGAGATGAACGCTCCAGTCATCAACGGAAAGCCATTTGCATCAACACCAAATTGCAGCGCCTATAATTAGAGTGTCACAAAATCTTATGGGTACTAGGCCTGGGACGATGATAAATAAATAAATGAAAATGAAGCGGATCATCAATATGTTGCCATGTGCAATGCGTGTCTGGCAGGAAGAGAGTTCACTCTGTGCATTGCTTTCAGCATCTTTGTTCCGTAGAACGACGGCATGACAAGAGTGAGCCCTTTGGTCAGTCATACAGTCTCTTTGACTCGGTGGGTGGAGGGGGGCCACTAGCATACATACATACTAGCATACATACAGAGTGTAGCCACATGAAGGGCAATGTGATATACCATAGCAGAAAGATGGCAATATATTGGCAAAGATCTATATTTTTTTCATTGTACTTTTGTTTAAAGGTAAAGTTCAAATCTTGTGTATCGTCTTGTCCGGTGACACCCCTATCTTTATAATGTGTTCTTTCTTATGCCACATCTGCACAAAGTTGTGTGAAAATTGCTTCAGTAGTTTGTGTAATTCCCCCTAACAAACATGTACACATAACTTCCTTGGTGGAGGTAACCATTGATGAGTCAGAAGGCTGCGCCCTCCATTTGAGGCCCGGGACCCCCCACGTACAAGGAAAGCGTCGCCTGTCTCGCATTAACGCGCACACGCTCTTTTAATATTCCTGACCTAGCTGGCGAGTGCCGCCACGTCCCTGCGGTGACGCCGCCGCTGTGCCTCCTCCGCCTTTTTAATGTTTTTTACGCCGAGCACGAGCCGCTCAGTCTAGTGGCAGGAAGATCCAGCTTTAATGCCGTAGACGGGGGAATTAAGGCGGCGGCGGCGGCACTGCCAGGGAGGAAAGGCTGAGTAACGCGGCCAGACGTCTCCCTGGGAGAAAGTCCCTCGCTCGCCTCTTTGCTGTGTGAGGAATTAAAGACAGCTGACAGGCGGTCCTGAACCACACAGCGCCTCTCTGGAAGGAAAAGCAAATATTCTTGTTTGACACACACAAGTGCCATGCAGAGGAACGTGTGCCAGAAAGCTTCAAATGCACTGCTGGGAATCTAACCTGCGTTAGATTCCTCCCACTGCTGCACCACACAGATGGTGGCTTACTGATAATCATATCAACTCAGTCATAATAAAATAAACACTTGGTGATAGGGAGTCTCTTTCTCACTCACCCTCACTGGCACCTTCAGTGGGTACACATTAGGTCTAATAATCACTTTTCATTGGCAGTTGAACCATTCCCTCTACCTCCATCCAAATATTTGCCTCATTTGCCAGCACTGTTGTTGGTCATGGACGGTAGGTAGAACAGCACGAGTCACGACCCAATACGTCTCAGAAACTCATTTTGGAATTGTATTTTGATGGCTATTAGGCCTGTCACAAAAACACATTTTGCTGGATAATTGTCCCACAAATTATTGCTGATAAACGATACTATTGTCAACAGTATTTTATGAGACTATTTTTTTCATGATTGTACTGATAATATATGGCATCATAGTATGAGTACATGTATCAAAACAATAAACTTTCATTTCTCAAGAGTAACATTTTAATTGCAATGTCAAATTCAATAAAAAATAAGATGAATAAATAAAATAAATATACTTTTAAATAAAATATGTTAAACAACATAATCAATTAAACCAAAGACAAAGAAAAAAAGGCAACTAAAGAAGAGAAGCGGTATAAAAAATGGTTTGGTTTGGTTTATTTGAACATGAAGCTTACAATGAAATACATCTCATGAATCATTCTTTCACAGTTCCACATGTCCAACAGGAATAGGAAGAAGCAAAGCTTATTTAATCCTACCCCCCTATTCCACATCTTGTTCAGAACATATTATTCACTTCTTGCGTTCCATGTCATGTTTCCTATGATACTCAGAATAATAGTACTTCATAAATAACAAGAAGAAGACAAAAAATGTGTATATATATATATATATATATATATATATATGTATATACACTGCTCAAAAAAATGAGAGGAACACTTGGAAAACACATCAGATCTAAACTGGGGCAAAAATGATGTTGAATATGTTTCCTGATAATAAGTGGGTGATGTATTAGTAACAAAATGATGCCACATCATTTGATAGAAATGAAAATGATCACCCTATAGAGGGGGGAAATCAAAGACACCCCAAAAATGAAAGTGGAAAAAATGATGCAGCACACTGGTCCATTTTGCTAAAATGTCATTGTAGCAACTCAAAATGATTCTCAGTAGTTTGTGTGGCCCCCACATGCTTGTACGCATGCCTGACAACGTGGGGGCATGCTCCTAATGAGACTACGGATAGTGTCCTGGGGGATCTCCTCCCAGATCTGGACCAGGGCATCACTGCGGTACCTAGACGCATGGAGGAGATTCCAGGAGACAGGTAGTTACTCCAGGAGAGCTGGACAGGGCCGTAGAAGGTCCTTCAACCCTCAGCAGGATCGGTATCTGCTCCTTTGTGCAAGGAGAAACAGGATGAGCACTGCCAGAGCCCTACAAAATGACCTCCAGCAGGCCACTGGTGTGAATGTTTCTGACCAAACAATCAGAAACAGGCTCCATGAGGGTGGCCTGAGGGCCCGACGTCCTGTAGTGGGCCCTGTGGTCACTGCCCAGCACCGTAGAGCTCCATTGGCATTTGCCATAGACCACCAGAATTGGCAACTACACCACTGGTGCCCTGTGCTCTTCCCTGATGAGAGCCAGTTCAACCTGAGCACATGCGACAGACGTGAAAGGGTCTGGAGATGCCGTGGAGAACGTTATGCTGCCTGCAACATCATTCAGCATGACCGGTTTGGTGGTGGGTCAGTGATGGTCTGGGGAGGCATATCCCTGGAAGGATGCACAGACCTCTACAGGTTAGATAACGGCACCCTGACTGCTATTAGGTATCGGGATGAAATCCTTGGACCCATTGTCAGAACCTGCGCTGGTGCAGTGGGACCTGGGTTCCTCCGGGTCCACGACAATGCCCGACCTCATGTGGCTAGTGTATGCAGGTAATTCCTGGAGGATGAAGGAATTGATACCATTTATGGGCCCCACGTTCACCTGACCTAAACCCAATAGAACACCTCTGGGACATTATGTTTAGGTCCATCCCGTGTCAGGCATGCGTACGAGCACGTGGGGGCCACACAAACTACTGAGAATCATTTTGAGTTGCTACAATGACATTTTAGCAAAATGGACCAGTGTGCTGCATCATTTTTTCACTTTCATTTTTGGGGTGTCTTTGATTTCCCCCCTCTATAGGGTGATCATTTTCATTTCTATCAAATGATGTGGCATCATTTTGTTACTAATACATCACCCACTTATTATCAGGAAACATATTCAACATCATTTTTCCCTCAGTTTAGATCTGATGTGTTTTCGAAGTGTTCCTCTAATTTTTTTGAGCAAAGTCAAACCTGTCTTAGCGGCCACCTTTATAGAAGGACCACCTGCCTATAGCAGCCACTGAAAAATCCCCCCCAGCAAATTTACATGTTATAGACCCTGTATATAGCAGTCACCTGTCCAACGCAGCCAGCAGCCACCCATTTTGTCTCCCTTGGTCAATATCTGACTGCATATAGCAGCCAAATTACCAACTCAAGTAGAAGCTTCATGCACGAAAAAGTTTTGTTTTTCAATCAATGAAGCTGTCGTGTGTAGACTTCAATTACTGAGTCCTAGCTCAGTCACAATCATTCACAAGATCCACACAAACTGTCAGTTGTTCCACATAAAAAAGCCGTCTTCTTTTGAGCTTGCAATTTCCTGGTCAAACATGTAACTTTAAGAGCATTTGCACCAAAACATTACCGCAAAGTAGGCTGGGAACAGGACGTGCTCCCAGCAACGCTACCATAAATAAAACATACGCTAGCATGCATGCAGCAGCGGGAGCAAAACTGAGTTTGGTTGTACTTAACTGAAGTATTTTATCAGTTATCAGTTATTATTAAGCCTCTAGCTTTCTTTTAGTAAGTAAAAACCTTGGCTATGATTGCACTACATTGTCATGTAGACCTACAAAGTACACTTGGAAGAACAAGAGGTGAATAAATGTATTGCAACTGATGTGAAACTGATGAGGGGTAGGATTAAATAAGCTTTGCTTCTTCCTACTCCTTTTTGGACATGCAAAATTGTGAATTGTACTATGTGATGTGTGACTGTTTGACTCATGCATGTTCAGGATTAAAACCATGAACCATGATAATAACAAGCCTAGTAGTGCTGTACAACTTTTATCCGCAGTCCGCAGTGCCCTCTAGTGGTCAACATTATTATTATTTTTTTCTCCTTTTTTTTCCCCCTCTATCGGTCAACATTCAAACTGGTTGCCAACCTGTCTATAGACGCCACCTGTCTATAGCAGCCACTTTTTGCCGCTATAGACAAGTTTGACTGTGTGTGTGTGTGTGTGTGTGTGTGTGTGTGTGTGTGTGTGTGTGTATATATATGTATATATATATATATATATATATATATAAAATTAAAAAACAAAACTCAAAACTCTTCTGCTTGTATTTAGCAAACATCAACTGCTTGTATTGTTTTTTGAATGTGCTCATCTCTGTACATTGAGTTCCTTACTCAATCCGTTCCATACTTTAATTCCACATACAGAAATGCTGTGGGTTTTCAGCATAGTTCTCACATATAAATGTTTTAAGTTGAATTTTCCTCTAAGATCATATTTCTCCTCTCTGATTGAGAAATACTGTATGAGGTTTTTGGGTAACAAGTTATTCATTTTATACATTATTCTAGCGGTTTGTAAGTTTACCAAATCTGCAAATTTTAATATGTGTGATTTTAAAAATAGAGGGTTTGTATGTTGTCTATACTCGGTATTATGAATGATCATCACTAATATGTGATATTAAAAATAAAGGTGTGTATATTGTCTATACTTGGTATTATGAATGATCATCACTAATATGTGATATTAAAAATAAAGGTGTGTATGTTGTCTATACTTGGTATTATGAATGATCATCACTAATATGTGATATTAAAAATAAAGGTGTGTATGTTGTCTATACTCGGTATTTTGAATGATCATCACTAATATGTGATATTAAAAATAAAGGTGTGTATGTTGTCTATACTTGGTATTATGAATGATCCTCACCATCTTTTTTGCAGTACAGTGAGTGAGTGAAGATTGCTTTTGTAATTATTTCCCAGATCTCCACACAATACATTAAATATGCTAATCCTAAATAACAGTACAGGGTGTGGAGTGATTTTTGGTCAAGAACATATTTTGCTTTATTCAATATAGAGATATTTCTCACCACCTTTTGTTTTATATTTTTAATATGAGATTTCCAACTCATTTTTTCACCTATTATAACCCCAAGGAATTTATATTCTTCCACTTTTTCAATATCCACTCCATTAATTTGTATTTGGTCACACGTATCCTTTCTGCTATTACCAAATAGCATTATTTTAGTTTTACTTAAGTTCAGGGATAATCTGTTCCTGTCAAACCATGACTTTAATATGACCTTTTCATCCTTGACCTTTTTAATGAGTTCATGTGTGCGTTCACCAGAACAAAAAGTGGTGGTATCATCCGCAAATAAGACCAACTTTAGGTCCTTTGTTACTTTACAAATGTCGTTGATATAAAAATTGAACAGTTTTGGTCCCAGTATGGACCCCTGGGGTACTCCACACGTGGTGTTTAAACTCCCAGATGTGTATTCTCCTAGCTTTACTAATTGTTTCCTCTTTGCTAGGTAGCTTTTAACCAATTCAAAACTAATCCTCTAAATCCGTACCTTTCTAATTTTGAAATTAAAATATTGTGATTAATTGTATCGAAAGCTTTTGTCAGATCCATGAATACTGCAGCTGCACACCTTCTGTTGTCCATAGCAGTAGTGATTTCCTCCGTGATTTCCATCAGTGCCATAGAAGTTGAAATGTTGGCTCTGTAACCACATTGGCTGCCTTCAAGTAATTCATTCTTATTAATACATTTGTCCAACCTATTATTAAATAGCTTTTCCACAATTTTTGAAAATTTAGGTAACAAGCAGACTGGTCGATAATTTGTGAATTGATGTTTGTCTCCTTTTTAAAAAATTGGAACCACCTTGGCTGTTTTCATTTTGCTTGGAACTATTACAGTCTGAAAAGATAAGTTACTAATATATGGATGGATGAAAATAAAATGGACTCTTTTAGTAAAAAACTGCGCTTAAATAAAAGTCACAATCATTCACAATATTTGATTTTTGAATCAGTGTCACTTTCGTTATTGTGTGAAAATCACACTTGGAGGTCCTGCACAAGGAACTTGCTGACTCGCATAAGCGACTCACTGCCGTGCAGGAGTGGAAGCGTGACAGCGAGTGGGCTGCCTCCATCAAATATGAAAGTATATAACATGGCAAGGCTGTGAAAACCTGTATTTCCTTATCCTATTGTTGTCATTTTGTGTATGATGGGAGGAGGATGATAAGTCTATAAAGTGGTAACATTCCAAGCGAGTAACACTGAAAACAGCAAAACATTTCTTTTCTTTTTTTCCTTTCTTTTTTGCCAACTTTCACCGGTGTTTCAAACTGCCGTTTAGACATGTTTAGTTGGGGAGTAGGGTTGGGCGATATGGACCTTGGCATATATCACAATATTTTTGTGATGTATCACTTTGACGATATAATTCAATTCAGTGTATTAAAAGCTGCAAACCTTTTAACCCATACAATTGAAAACTAATGAAATTAAGAGTAAGCTTGCTTATGGCACTCAGTAGAGTGCCATAAGCAAGCCAGGCTATTCCAGTTGTTGCTTTCACATCGTAACATCCACTGGCAGTAGATTCACGCACTTTTTCCTTCTCTTCTCAGTCCCATTCCTGGAGAAACTCCTTCAACTCACTTGCCATGTTTTCACCTCGGTGTTCCTCCAGAAAACAACTTCACAGTTCGGTCGCTGGTTATGTAGTGGACCGTGAGGCCAATGCATGGTTGAGTCGCTCGGCTACTCCGCATGTGTGGACTACATCTGCTCTCTCCAAGCCAAACTACTTCTATTTTACAGAGTAGCTACGCATTTAGCAACAACTTCTTTGTCTACAGCAGGGGTGCTCACACTTTTTCAGCCTGTGAGCCGCTGTCCCAAAGATCTACCTCCTACCTAAGTATAGAATATACAGTTTACACTAAGTCCCCTACTAACGAACATCCGACCTGCGAACATTCAGAGATACCAACACAAGCCGGCTGGTCTATTTTTTCATGTGTTTTGCCTTACAAGCCCATATTTATATGTGACCAGCAGAGGGCACTGCAACACTGCTAATGGGACCAACAGATACAGGAAGAGGAGAGAGGAAGGCTAAGAGTTGTATTATAGAACCCGGACAGAGCGTGTGATTAAAGTTTATGAAGAGTTAATAGGCCTGCTTAATTCTACACCACCCACAGAACACTACCTCTTTTAGAAGAGTCTAACCACCACCACCATTTGTCCTTTTTTTCAATAACTCTTCCTCCACCACCACAACGATTTCTCTTCAAAGGTAAATAACATTTATCATTACGTATTATTATATCACTTTTATTATTGTTTTTTTCATTCATTATCCTGGTTTAATATTACTACTGCATCCAAACTCATATTTACATAAATACACATATACTGTATATGTATACACGTACATGTAGTACCTATATCATTGGTAATATTACCTTTTCCCCTACTTAAAAACAATTCAACGTAAGAACGGTCGTCTGGAACCAATTGTGTTTGTTAGTTGGGGACTTAGTGTATACTATTTTTTAAAAGCATTTTTTAATGTGCTTTATACACGTATATCGGAGGTGCACACACATTTTAGCATCCAAGTCAAAATGATCTACCTCCTTCTATAAAACATATACAAAATATAAACTTTGAAATCCTATTGGAAATATGAATGATTTGTATTTCACCATCACATTTTCAAAGTTTACAGGCCATCAAAGTAGTTGATACCATAATTATATTCAATGATCCCTCAATAGTTGTGTACATAACCTGAGTACCGGTAACACGTCAGTGAAAATAGCTACTTAGCGTTTGATAGGACACACAGTTTGTGTATTACGTCCAGTTAGCATTTGCTATCAAACATTACCGATGATGCAAAAGACAATGCAGCCAAAGTCAATTATTAAAAAGGTTCCAACAATTCCTCATGAAATAATAGTGTATAAAACAGGCTTTCCTATCGTAGATTTCAGGACACAAAGTAAAGCCATCAAACAACTGACATTTTTTACATAACTAGCCGCCACAAGTGATCAGATAACTTTTGTTCTAGATCTAGACATCTTACCACTGAGTTCGTTTATCCCTAATCAGAATGATAAAGATGAAAGTTACATCTCAGTGTGTGGCTTGAAACGCTGCGGGGGAGCAAGGACGAATCAGGAGTGGAGCTGAATGTCAGCTGGCCGATGTCATATAACCTCTACAAAGTGCCGTTTACGCCATCGACCCAAGCTACCTGGATGATTTATCCGTAGCTCACGATCGGCGTATTGGGCACCCCTGGTCTATAGTCTCCGCTGCTCCTCTTTCAGCCATGCTCTGCTTTCTTCGCCACCGCCGGACCATGCTGGTGGTGGACATGAGGTGCCAATGCGTCAATACAGTTGCAGGAAAGTCAGTTCATCAACTCTGCTTCTCTCCGTTTGAAATGATCATTTATACCGGTATAAGTCATTTTCTTATCATTGGAGAACTGTTTGGGAGGGGGCGGGGTAGTGCTTGTGATGAGATTGTACCACAATTGAGTGGTGAAATACGTCGCCTCACAAACATTCCTTCTCCTCACGGTGACAGCATTTCAATCCTATTCTGTCAATTCCTGCGAGATTCCGCATTTAAGTCTGTCAACGTTGAAAAAACATACACCTTTGCTTTTCAGACGCAATGGTTAAACAGCGAGTGGGCCAGATCCTTTCTGGTTGTTGTTGTGTTATACTGAACAGCACAGCACTGTCTGTAATGTTTTGGCGTCATCATTGTGTTGATGCCGAGCAACCAGAACCAGCACTTGGTCGCTCCTCGCCGCCTCTCCAGTTACATCGTAAACTCCGCTTTTTTCCATGCTCCTCTGTGGAATTGTCAGAAGTGACAAATATCGTTCACGTCTTCGTTTTGCTGCCATGGATCGAATATGAAACTCTGTTGCACGTCAGCTGAAAGCGCTGACACGTGGAAGAAATGTCTTGTCAGCAGAAGCAGTGTAGGACATGTGGAGCTGATCACAAGCTGCATATTTATTCCTGACATTTATCCAGACCTAATTTCGCTTCCATGGCTCCCCATGGTTGACTTTTTTTGTTGTCGCTGGTTTTACGACAGAACCTTTGGACGGCTTTTTTACTTTTTTTTTCTTAAATCCCGGCGTGGCAGAAGTGAACCTCCCGCATTGTTGTAACCGGTCAGGGGAGCTTGGCTGTCTGCGTGCAAAGATGCCCAGAGCAAAGTGGCATTATGGGAGAGGAAGGGTGGTTGAAGCTTTTGACTGGCAAAGAGTTCAGTAGTGAGTCACTGGTGCAGCCTCCTGGATGTGGAGCTCTGAGGGCCTATTCTGGGCTGCGGATGCACGTGTGTGTGTGTGTGTGTGTGTGTGTGTGTGTGTGTTGGAGGAAAATGAAAGTCGTCTGGTGACCAAAACCACAACACGGCAGCCAGTTCTAAATTTCTCCGAACGCGGCTGCGCTACAAATGAATGAAAACAATCTCAGAGTTTTCCCGTTTCAAGTGCACCACAACTTCAACCAACACAAACTGGACGTGCTCCTTTTCGCATTCACAGTTTTCTAAACGATTATATTTTTAGTGACAAACGCTAAAAGGTTTTAGTCAGAAGAGTCCAAAAAAGTTTTTAGTCTACACTAACAGAATAAAGGTTTTAGTCAATGAAAAAAAGTTTTGGTTGACGGAAACTAAAAACATTTTTCTAGTTCAAATAAGAGAAAAATCACATTTATAATTCGTGTCAATAAGTACTTGAAATTAGATGAGGGAAAAAAGAAAGAGGTGATAGAGTTACTCTCTCTACACAGTAAAATACACTTAAATAAAGTCAATGTGTAAATGCATATCAAATTTGGAAATATGGGCTATTATTTCATTTTAAAAATAATATACAGTTACAAATCCCATACTTTTTGCATTTATGTTTGTTGCGAGCGGCGACTCATCTAACAACACACCGCTGTAAAGATAGACTACTATACTGTATCGGTAACCTTTTTCTTTCACCTCATATTTGCTCCCAGATGCTGATGCTATGAGGGAACGCATAAAGGTAAGATTTGATGACCTTGTTGCGTGCTAATGTGTACATTTGTGGTGCAGAACCTCAAGGTAATTCCTGCTGGCACACTGCCCTTTATCGCACACATCAAACAGCCATGTAATAATCTTCTCTCTGAAAGACAAAGTCCAGGCTGGTACTGGTGGATGGTGGCTCTGTATTCATTTAGTGCTTTTAATTTGATGTTTTTCTTGGCTTGGTTTTACACAGTACAATACAAATAAGATACATTAGATCACCATAATGTAGCTTGCCAGAGATCTGTGGGAACATGAGCTGGTATGTGGGTGAAACAAGGCTGGGGATTACTGCAGATAGACCACCCGCTAACAGTTTCATCCAGTCTCGTCTCGTCAACAAAAACTTGCACACGACTCGTCGCTTTTTAGTCATCAAAGGGCCATGTTCAGCTTGTTGCCGTGTCCTTTTCGGCATGAAAAAAAGGTTCCTCAACAAAATTATTTTGTCGTTTTTGAAAAAAACCCCCACTTGTTTAGATTTTCTTTTTCTTTGTCCAAATAAATGTTCCCTTTGTCCAGCTGGTATTCTAGCACGTCCTTGGAATGTGTACCGTATTGCAGTATCATAATGACACCAGTGGCGATGTTAACAGCAGTAACCTTTTGAAGGTGATGTTGTGCGGGTAACATCTGGGAACACACAGTCCCAGACATGGGAGCACACTCATTTTAAACTTTAATGCCCACCTTAATACACCAACAGCAGCGCTCAACTCCAAACTCACACGTTTCTCTGTCGATGTCCACACCAACAAGCAGGCCTGTCACGATACTTGATGAATCCATTAATTGAATGATTGGGGAAAAAAACGAAGTCGATCATTTTGCCGGCCTCGATAAATTGACATGTCCATGTATGCGTGTTTGTTTTCCTCGGCTCTCTAACACAGGCTGGATGACGAGGGTTCATTCTGCATCTGTCTGACAGCCTCTTCAGACACCATTCGGAGGTCATTCATGTACGTGCGCCTCCCTTCTGGGAATGTGGGATCCCCGTCTGGCCGTTTGAGGGCTCATGGCATCGGCAACCTCGCTGCTTTCCTTGTATCTGCTTGACTACTGGCGTGGTCCCAGTGAACATGCGTGATTTACTGGCCAAGGAATGTTCCGGTTTTATCGAGTTAAGCCATATAATTTGACTTTTTCTAAGCCTATGTAAACACGGTGACACCCACACAGTGAGGCCTGGCTAATCACAGTCCTTCATCTTCAGTCCTTCATCTTGCTGGAAGTTCTACATGTTTCTGTCCCCGCACAAATGCTTCACACTTAAAATGAGAAGTTGAGGCCAATGATGGTAAACATCACCTCAACAGACTTTGGAGGCTGGTATTGCAAACGCCGCTGGTGAATTATGCAGATTAATAGTTGGGGTGTCACAAGATCTCGTGAGATTAAAATGTGAGGCATTCAGGAATAAAACAAAACTCAATACACCAATCACACCATAAATGAAAATGAAGTGGATCATTTTGCCAGCCTCCAAATATTGCCATGTGCAATCTCCTGCCTCCAAACAGACAGGATTCACTCTTTTTGGAAAATGTGGTTGCAGAAAACGTTCTAATGTTATGAGAATGAAATCTAAATATTTTGCCAATAAAGCCGTAATTACCAGAACAAAATTTACAAGAAGAAAGTCAAAGTAGTTGGAAAAAGAAACAGCGGAAATGGAAAAAACAGGTGTAATTTTACAAGACTAAAGTCAAAATATCAAGAGGAAAAGTCATATTCTTACGAGAAAAAAGTGGCAATTTAATGAGAATAAATTGTAATTTTATGTGGGAAAGTAATGCCGTTTTAGCAGCATAGAGTTGATGTATTGAAGAAAAAACGTCCTTTTTCAAGTCTTAATATTAGGAAAAACAACAAAATAAAGACAAAATTAGGTTGGAGAAAAGTTCTAATATGAGAATATATTGATGATATAATGAAAAGAACATTTACAAAGATTCAAGTTAAAATATTTACAATGCATAGAGCACAAATGGGGAGAAAAAGAGACAAGAGCCAAGCTCATATTAATACAAAAAAATGTGGCTCTTGTTTTCATTTTTCAGTGTGTGGAAAAAGTTTGGACACCCCTGCGATATATGTATCATTACTACGAATAGTGGTAAAGTGGGATTTAATTTGGTGGAAATGGACCCAAATGGCTCTTCTGATGCTAAAGGCTGCCGACCCCTGACCAAGACACTTCATAGAACAACATAGTTCCATAAAACAATGGTGCGAGACCTCTAACTTCCTGTTATTTCCTGTAACCTAATGACACGGCTCCCCAGGACAATGGAAAGTGAAACTAGTGTCGTCAGTTCGCAGGCAACACGGGTTCAACTCCATCCCCAAACTAAACCAGCACCAACACCAAAGTGGGCTATGGTGGAAAAGGAGTAGAAGGTGTGCTCTTTGTTGTTCACTGCAGCTTTGGCACTCAACTTTGGATGAACTGCAGGAAAAGTGTCGGTGGGTTTAGACAGCGGGCCTGCAGGTTTTTGCCGTCAACAATACGCTTTTGGGGTTAGATGTTCACTTATTTCCGTCTGGGTCATCACATCACAGTTGGCCCGATCAGCAAGTTTCGTCTGCAGACTTGATGGAACCGAGTGACCGAGTCATGTGAGGCTTCTTGCTGTGCGCCGTTTTCTGCTTTCATCTGTGTGGGCTTGTCTCTCCCTTTCTCCATCGGCCCTTCTTCTTGGCTAACCTTCCACATCATTTCCTGTGATTCTCCGACTCCTCCCCGGCTCTAAGCCGACCGTCCTTACAGCTGAACTTGAAAAGGTAATTATGAGCTGACTGCTTTAGGGCTCAGTCAAGCTGCAGAGCGTGATCCACGTGTGCACAGGTGCTGTCTTGGGTCAGGCCGAGACCAGACGAGGGGCTGGGTCACAGGTTTTGTCTTCAAATGCACATTTGTTGTTTGCATCATTTCTCTGTGATACAGTGCTCATGAATTGAACAACTTTGTAACTTTATACAACCAAACCTTGCTTTTCAACCCACCCCGTTTTAGTGTGGTTCGTTTTTCCACGAAAATTTTGCTCCGGTTTTCGTAAACTGTCTTTTGTTATTGTGCATAAGAAAGTATCTGGTTTGCTCTGTACTGTGTCATTCTGGGGAATCGAGCGCCCAAACAAACCAGAGTACGCGTTGGTGACTCACCGTCCATGCATTTTTAATCTGTGGCCGCTACATAACTCGCCATGGAGCCGCAGAAAGTTGCGTTTGCCAATAATTTGATTAAGAAGGTGAGCAATTCAACAAAGAAGTCATTATAGAGCACATACAGATGACGTTCATGTATTTCATTCTTAGCTTACAATTTTATGCGTTGTTTTCTGCATGTAAAAGTGTAAGTATATGTATTCTTCTTCAAAACATTTATATGATTTCCTATGATTTAAATATGGTTTTGGTTTTTGTCTGAACTTTTGCAACAAATTATTAACAAAAACTGAAGTACCACCGTATTTAAATGTGACGCAGAGAAGCAGCTCCAATTTCCTCTCTCACTTGCGAGCTGGGTCACTATTACATTGGTTGTTTGGGCCTTTTTTGCATCTTAGGCCACAAAAAGACCATTTCTCTGTGATATCGTGCTCATTAAGTGAACACATTTTTGTTATTCTTATGAATTAGGTAACTTTGTACCGTCAAACCTCGGTTCAAACAAAATGACCCAAAAACCCCAATAAAAATAAAATAGATTCTTTTACTCAAAATTGCACTTAAATAATAAAAATCACAATCAATCACAATATTTGCGATTTTTAATGAGTATGGGTTTTGTTATTGTGTGAATATTGACAAAAAAGGTAGAAATAAAGTGGAAATACTGTGAATTGTGTCAATGCAGAATGGCGTCACCTCATTTGCATATACACTTCCTTGATTGACTTTTAGCAACATTGTGTGTGGAATATGCTGTTTACATTTTAATGTGGTGCAACGTTGTGTGGGTGCTTGGTCAAAGTACATGTTTTGGATGCAGCAAAGTGCATTTGGTGCACAATGAGGTGTCATACTTTGGGAATCGACAGCTGAAAGTAACTTCCGGTGTTGTGTATTATTTCTTTGGAACAAAATCTTTGTCAGAGAATGACAACCCTCTTGTCATCCAGCCTGTGTGGGAGAAAACAAACACGCATGAACATGTCAATATATCAACAACCCAATTACTTTTTATTTATTGTGCAGTTTTTGAGTTATTGATTATCGAGACGGGTCTAACTTATGAGAGCATGGACTCTTTAGAATGTTGCCCATCATCCACAATGCTTATGTGAGACATGAACACACGTCTTAATCTGTTCTGTGCCTTATACAGATACAAAAACAGATAAAAAGAGGCAGCTAAGAATGCACGTAATGGGATGCACCCATTCCACCTATAAAGCCTTGTGAAAAAACCCTCCATTTCCATCATGTGAGCTGCATATGAAGCACATTGTTGTTATTATTATTGTTATTAACATTGTTACACCCAAGAACTACCTTACTGGCGTAGTGACACCTCACCACACCACAGCGGCTAGCTACTAAACCTCTGAGCTTTTTGGCCGTGTTTTCATAGGCGGGATAGGTGTGTCCCATTACCTGCATTCATTAGCTGCCTCTTTTTACCTGTTTTTATATTGTTAAAGGCACAGAAAGAGAAAGACATGAGTGTTGATGTCTCACACGAGGATTGTGGATGATGGGCAACATTCCACAAAAAGTGCACTTTTCCTTTTTACAGAATTTTTTTTAATTATTATTTTTTTAGCTTGGATGAAAATGTGTAGGTGTACCTAATGTTGTGTGCAGCGAGTGGATGAGCATGTGACACCTCATAAAGCTTAGTAGGAGTGACTTTGGACGAGCAAGTATGATTCAGCCTGCAGACAATAAGGCTCTTGTCACAACAAGAAATGTCTGTCAATAGGGGTACGATCACCCGTGCGCACGTGATGTATGCGTGCACGTCCCATGCAAGCAGCGCCATGGGCAAGCTACGATCACGCATGGACGGCAGGTTAGCGGGAGAGGTAAGTGGGTTCGTGCGTGGGCGTGCGGGAACACGCGCACAAAGAGCACAGGAATAGCGATCACGCCCACGTACGAGCGCGCACGCGTCCCCGCTGACTCACGCCGTGTTCGCTTTTGTCGTTGAGCTTCCACAGATTGCGCCTCTTGCTCGCCATCTCCCTTCCCTTTCATGGCGTCCCGCCCTCGCGCCGCCTCCCCGAGACACAGTCGCCTGGCAACGCGAGCTTTCAGCTCTAAAAATAAGCAACTGAGTCACGGCAAAATGTGATTCAATTACAGCAAAACTTGCTGAAGGAGTTTGGTGTTTTCAGTGGCGAGCCAGCAGAATGGGCGCTCATCTGGCCTATGAGACTGCTGAGGCGATGTGGATGGACTCATGTTCACAACCTCTCCCTGATGTCCTGTGTTTTATTCCCCTACGTCACGCTCATTGATTGTATGGCACCAAACCACCGAGTCCTCAATCCTGACTCCTCTTTCACCTGGATCAGGTCAGCGTCCCGCGCTCACTGAGCGATTGTTGGATGGTGCAGCTGTGTTCATCTCTACTAACACCAGCGTCCTCCATGTCTCTCAGCTCTCAGCGACAAGTTTCCTTCACACACAGTACCCCGTCCATCCACCCCTCCCTTCCTCCTATTCTTTACAGAGTCTATATTTAGACGCTGCAAAGGTCGTCTGTGACTCGGGCACGGCGGCAATGCAAAGAGAGGCAAGCAGGCCGGGGCTAAACGCACGACGTCTGGCTGCCTTCCAGATGGAGGTTATCTGGACAGGATCGGCCTATGCAGAAAGGCAGGAAGTGGCTGGAGAAGTCAAGCTCTACAGAGGAAAAATATTCTGGTTAAAAGGAAAAGTGCACTTCTTTTTTTTTTTTTAATTTTGCCCACAATCCTTATGTGAGACATGAACACTCATGTCTTTCTCTTTTCTGTGCCTTCTAAAGATATAAAAAGAGGTAAAAAAGAGGCAGCTAATGAATGCAGATAATGGGACACAACTATCCCGCCTATGAAAACGCATCCAAGAAGCTCAAAGGAGTTTTAGTGGTTTTCTATCCATGCTAGCTCTTCTGTTGGGAGACTACAGTAGCGTAGTGCTTGGGCGTAACATTAATAACTATGTCGCTGCAGCTTGGTTAATATACAGGTCACATGATGGAGGCTTTTTTTCAGAAGGCTTTACTGGCAAAGTGGGTGTGTCCCATTACTTGCATTAATAGCTGCCTCTTTTTATCTGTTTTTATATCCTTAAAGACACAGAAACATTCAAGACATGCGTATTCATGTCTCACATAAGGATTGTGGATGATGGGCAAGAATGTTCCTTTCATTCCTGAAATGAGTGCGATGGAAGGGATCCATGCAGTGTGGATGGATGCTCGAGCAGCACGCCTTCAACAACATGCTAGACGGCCACGGCGTAGCAGCTTGAAACTGTTAAGTTCTCCCCTGCAAGGGAAAGTGGATCACACTTTCCATTATTTAGCCAAACATTGATCACTGGGGGAGCTGCTGGCAGACAGTCTCATGCCCCCCCCCCCTCCTGTGTAACATTTAAATTGCTTCTCTCCACGTGTTAGGCTTGTGCTCACCTGTGAATAATTACCACCGCGAACCAACAGGTAGACCTCAGCGGCGTCCCAGGTCGCCGCCTCATCCGACCCCGTTGCCCTCAGTGACTCACTGTGATGTCGATAAGGAGGAAAAAGTCCTGTTGCCGCTTGCTCACTGCCGCATAAATCAGTTCACTGCAGGCCGAAGCATGCGCTGAGTCAGCTATTTTGCAGACGTGTGGCCCAAAGTGGGCCAGTGAGTCTAAATCCACCCAGAGAGCTCATCACTACTTCTTCTTGGCGTTTCCCCACATATTCATAAAGAAGCCTGATGACAAGCGCAGCCAGAAAAGCAACTTTATGTGTGTGGAAAAAGTCATAATATTTTTAACGGCCATGTGGGGGCCACATGGTGATCTTTTGAGTCTGTGGGGCCACTTTGCTGCCGCTTCTCTTTTTAATCTGCTTTTCATGTCTTGCTTTTATCGTGCTGGCCCAAAACATTTACAGCACAATAAAGGCTGTGTGACACGGCTGATTAGTCTTTATGGACTGTGTTTGTTTGTGTGCGTGCGTGCGTGCGTGCGTGCGTGCGTGCGTGCGCGTCATGTTAAGACACCCATGATGCAACACGTGTTGGTTGTCCCTGAGGGTATCATGGCTCATGTTGCTGTATAGATATGACACGCTTTATGTGGAGTGTGGGAAACTAATTGCAACCTGGGTGCTTGCACACAGACGCACACACACGCACACCCTCACAGACATAGCTGAGTTGAGTCTTGTTATATTGTGCCCATATGTTTCCCAACCTCAGCCTGGACCTGAGTGCCAAACACATCTGGTCTTAATGAGGTGTGTGTGTCGCACTACGGCCGTGTGTTGACTCCCCCCCCCCACCCCCATTTCTTTACTGCCACCCACTGCTTTACGATGAACAAGTCCCACACACCACCTCGCTGTTGCTTATATTTTGTCTGCACCTTCGACCAAGGTCCAAGGCCCGTTTTAGCACCATCTTTGATGGCAATAGCGGCAAGCTCCCGATACGGCCTCGGCCGTGTGGGAAAGCCGCCCGGCGTGGACGCCCGCCCGACTTTTTCCCGGCAATGAAGCAGTGGACGTGTTGGGTTCCAGCTATTGTGGTGCTGAGAAAGCAGCTGCAAAATGTGCACAATTAACACCCTTGCTTTGCTGAGTCATGCATTCTACACCCATTCACATTTTTTTAACACATCACCACACATCCCCTAACATTAAAAAAAAGCTCAGATAACCAATCATTTAAAAAAAAAATGCTTCAATGTGTTGAGATTTACCTGTACTGTGTGGGTGAACAAATGAAGCACTCCTTTTTGCTCCTACATGTGATGTTAATGGCCTGTCCTAACTTCCCCATAACTCACTTGTCAACAAACATTCACGTCCCGAGGAAGACATTTTGCATGCTAGTTGTACCAAATGCTCCACGATGAGGGGAACAAAAGCTATGGAGCACACCAACAACCCAATCAGCCACCAGCACTGCGGCGTTTGAAAAAAGCAAAAGGTTTTCCAGAGACCTCTGTGGCGTCACACGGGCTACTTGGGATACAGTGCACCTTGCTGGGCAACGCCAGGTGTCTCCTCCCCCTCTGTGGTTCTCCTGATAGTAGTGATGTGCTAGTACTCATGTTATCATATTTCATTAGGACCAATCAACAAATCCTCATTAGTTCCGGTCCTTCTCACCTCCAGGTGTGCACAAATAATTAGGACTTTTTAATCTCATAAGTTTTACATTTTTTCTCAGAATTTTGACTTTTATCTCATAATTCTGACTTTTTACAGTTAAATCCAAATAAAAAGATGTTAGACCTGGTGGTTGTAATGTCATTGTAATGACCCCCTTCTTCTCCTCCAGGGTTTGCCTTCCCCGAGTGGGCCTACAAGCCGGAGTCCAGCCCCGGCTCACGGCAGATCCAGCTGTGGCACTTCATCCTGGAGCTGCTGAGGAAGGAAGAGTACCATGACGTCATCGCCTGGCAGGGCGACTACGGCGAGTTTGTCATCAAGGACCCAGACGAGGTGGCCCGCTTGTGGGGGGCCAGGAAGTGCAAGCCCCAGATGAACTACGACAAACTGAGCCGCGCCCTCAGGTGAGAGCTCGTGCCTGGAGTGGGCGTTGTGACTTGTGCTTGGTCATATCCCAGTGCTGCCAGAGCCCTTGTGACCGTTCCAGACTTGATTGGAAAGCACAGACATGAGAATGGTTGCTAAAGGTCGACAGCTGACATAGAGAGGCTGACATGCAGGATGTTGTTGTTGGGTTTTATTTAGCAGACAGTCTGTTCTCAGACACACACAGTTTGCCATCCGTGTTGCCTCCTGTGCTGTAGGTTGGTGTGGCTTCCAGTTTGCCATGGCCGTCATACACACACATGCACTTCACACCTTGTTATATGTCAGCCCTCCTCCGGCCCATCTGCGCCTTTATTTGTCGCCTTTCCTGTTCTTTCTTGACGGCTGCGTGGAGAGAGGACCGGAGCGGGAATGTCACAGTCGGCCGTGACATCAGCGCACAGAGCCAACACCACGCTCCAGCTCCTCTGTAGTTGATGTCAAGGGAGTTGAAATGTTTCTTCAAAGAGCTCGGTGCCGCTATGTGAGACGGGCCGCCCCGTATCGACTCCTCACTGTTGGAGTGTGTGTTCTTTCACGTGTACGCGTCAGCCTTTTCCTCGAATGCCTCCCACGAGCTGTGCTTCTATCCCGTCTCCTCACACTGGCCTGATGCCGCCCGCGTCTGGCTTTTATTTTGAAATCTCATCGCTTAGATACTAGATACAAGGGGTGTCACGAGCTCATGAGATAAGATTTCTTTGTTGAAAAAAAAAAACAAAGTCTTGTGGGCACGAGGCCTAAATGAATAAATGAATGAATCACACAATCAAAGAAAATGAAGTGGATAATCAATATATTTCTGTGTAAGGCAGGAAGAGGGGTACCCCTGCACAACCCAATGACAGTCAATAGTTCACACTTTTGATTGACACAGCAATGGCCTAGTTTGATCCAACTTATACAGAGTACTCTATATACTGTATGTATACATATCTTTACCTTGTTTTGAAATGCTTCGACAGCCATGAGGAGGCGCTCGAGGCCTGTGACCGGCCTGGATTCAGTGATGTGGCCTGAGATTGGGAGCTTGGTGAACTTGCTTACCGGTAATTTGCATGTTGTGCTAATTTAGCCAATTGCAGGGTTTCACGTGATGTCACACCCGGTTGTTGTCAGTCTCGCCTCAAAGAGATGGGGGGCGTGTATCGTGCATGTCAAGTATGCATCCAATCAGATGTTCAGCACCACAAACCCCACCTAAAGGTTCCAGCAACTTCAATTTCCCGCAGTGGAAAAGAGGCTTAAGTGTCAGCATGGAATGTGTTCAATATGACTGTAAATGTAAGAATCAGCATGATTGTCTTTGGAAAGGCACGATTTATTTCTTTATGGATCTTATCAGACGCTGTACCTAAACACGTGTCTTGTCAGAGGATTGGCTAGATGTATGGAAGGAGAAGTAAGATTCACAGCTCCTTGACAAGAAGCCCAGAAGAGGATGTATGAATGCAGCCAGCGCGCTCTCGCTTCTTGTGGAAAATGTGAATAAACTCTTCCCAGAATGAAGCGGCCCTTTCACAATAGAGCGAGAGACGTCGAATCAAAGTCGGTGTGCTGCTTCTGGGTGACTCACGCGGGGTTATTTTATCATCTTCTGAGATGAGCTGTCAGCGCTCGCTCTTCACTCCTCCACCTTTTTCTGCTCATGACTAACGCGCTTCCTTCTCGTGTCCCACCGCGTGTTCTTATTGTTGCCGTGTGGCGGAACAGCGCATCTGCATCAAGGCTGTGGGTGTCGCATGATGTCACTGGTGTGTTCCTGTGCCTGCAGGTACTACTACAACAAGAGGATCCTACACAAGACCAAAGGCAAGAGGTTCACCTACAAGTTCAACTTCAACAAACTGGTGCTGGTCAACTACCCCTTCATCGACATGGGCTCTGGTACGCACGCACGCACGCCACATGCATCCTTTCATTTGACTGTACTGTACTGTATGTACGCAGCACATTACTGTAATATCATATCATTATCAGTTATATTACATTAGTATTTCTTAATACAACAAAAAAATAAGAACTTTTCTGTCAAAATTGACGACAAATACATTTAGCAAGAAAGATTTAGTGGCTTGTTACAAAAAACCCATTTCATATTATTTTTTATATATAAGACATGTATAACTTTTATATTCAATACAATAAAATTACCTTTAAATAAGTACAAAGTACAAAAAAAATATGAAAGTAAAAACAAATCATTTCTAATCATTAAATAAAAATATACGTATATATATTTTAAAAATATTAGAATAATAGAATGAAATATGTGTCTATTTGACATGGCTTTCGGGGGCCATATAAAATGATATGGCAGACAAAATCCGGCCCCCGGGCCTTGAGTTTGACATCTGTGAGATAGCAGAACAACAAAATGGAGCGCACTATTTGGCTGACACCAGCAGAGGCACCCTTGAGTTTGTCTCAACTGCTTTCCTATCTGAAGAAGTACAACAAGGACGCAGGACGCCCTCCAATTGGCTCCTCTGGGCACAGACACAGGAGTTCAGAACATTCAGACAGAGGTTCTCCCACCCCTGTATTGGGTAATAGGAGTGTAAAGGTGACTATAGGGGTGTTATTTCATGTCTAGAGGGCTCTAATCATGTTAAATCTCTTATTGTCTCTTATTATGTCTACTATATTGGGTAATAGGAGTGTAAAGGTGACTATAGGGGTGTTATTTCGTGTCTAGAGGGCTCTAATCATGTTAAAGTGTCTTATTGTCTCTTATTATGTCTACTTTATTGGATAATAGGAGTGTAAAGGTGACTATAGGGGTGTTATTTCGTTTCTCCCCCCCTCGCCATTCTGAAGTGGTGTCTGTGTTGTGTTCCAGTGTAAATAAACAAGGTCCATATGGAGCGTTGGATCCTGGCTGACTTAAGTGCAGCACGATACTTTAATTATAGCGTTTGTGTGATGTGGCCCACACACACACACGCGCGCACACGCGCATGCCCACGTCAGTTTGCGCTGATTGTTGCGAGCAAAGGGACACGCTCTGCTCATCATGTGCACACACACACACACACACACACAGAGAGAGAGAGAGAGAGAGAGAGAGTGGTTGGAAGAAAGGGCCCAGCCCATGTTTGTAATGGCAGCCACTCTACTTTTCCAGTACTCCACTGTGGCACGTGCACGCCTGCCAACTATTTATTGCAGTGCCAGAGGAGTGGGGGTAGGGGTGGGGGTAGGGGTGGGGACGAGCATTTTCTACACCCCTTTCTCTCTACTGGTGTGGGATTGATGGGAGCCATGTGTCCCACTCGGGGTGACTGTCTTCACAGCTGAAAACAAGTCAAGCTTTGCTAGTGCAGCCAAAACCTCACATGGTTGTTCTTCATGAAGCCTTGTTGTTCCTGTCTTATCTGCTCCACACGCACATGACAAACACCCTCAGATATTCATCCTCAGCACAAAGTAGACCCTGTGTTTTGGTCTTTCCAGCCTCTCTAATTCCAGTTCCCTTCCTACAGGTCGCGGCGTTCCACAGAGCGCCCCGCCTGTGCCCACCGGAGGCACCCACTTCCGCTTCCCCCCGTCCACCCCCTCGGATGTTCTGTCGTCCAGCGAGGAGCTGCGCAGCCCAGGCGTGTTTAGCAGCGTCACGCGCCGCATCGCCCGCGGCTCCGTCAGCGACTGCAGCGACGGGACGTCCACCAACTCCGAGCTGGAAGAGGCCGTGGGGGCGGAGGAGAGGGCCGTGGGACCTGAGAGGGCGTTCAGGGGTCTCCTCCCGCCCCGCCTCCCTCATGAGTCGCTCTTCAGGGTTTACGCCGGCGCCCCCAACCCGGCAGGACTCCCCAGACCCACCCACAGGGTTCACCCGGAGCCCCTGTCTCCGTTCCCAGTGTCTCCCCTGCCGGGCCCCGGCGGGCTACTGGCCCCGACTCTGTCCCCAGCCCTGTCCATGACACCCACCCCCCACCTACCCTACACCCCCTCCCCCTCGCTGTCCTCCCCCATGATGGGCTCCCACTTCTCCTTCAACCCGGAGGACATGAAGCACTACCTGCAGGCCCACACCCAGTCCGTCTACAACTACCACCTCAGCCCCCGCGCCTTCCTTCACTACCCCAACATCGTCATCCCGCAGCCCCATCGCCCCACCCCAGAGAAGCCGGCCGCCTCCCACCTGCATGCCCCGCACCTGCCTTTCTCCCATTCACTAGGCGGTCAGCCGGGGGCCGCAGAGGAAGCGCCCCAGCACCCGTCACCCTTCAAGTTCAAGCTGCAGCCGCCCCCTCTCGGCCGCAAGCAGCGGGAAGCGGGAAGCTCATTGGCATCTTCATCCTCTTCCTCCTCTGCAGGCCCCCCCTCCTTGTTTGCTGCGTCTGGTCAGATGGTGGAAGGAGCGCCCAAGATCAAGGTAAGACCGGAAACAGGAAGTGATGTCCTGGGAAGCATGTGACCGTCAGTCGCTCGTGTTGTTAAATGTGTCTTCCCACCCCCACCCTGACCCAGGTGGAGCCCATATCTGACATCGAGTCAGAGGAGGAGGTGGAAGTGACCGACATCAGCGAGGAAGACGAGATGAACCACGAAGACGACGACATCTTCAAAGCCGTGTCCCATCATCAGCTCCACCATCATTCCAGGAACAACGGGGCCGCAGGCAGCCCCTCCGCCCCCTTCCCACCGCCCTCTGACCCCGACGACGACGATGAGGTCTTCAAGACTCCGGCCACCCCGCCTCTCGGTGCCGGCCACTTGGCGTTCCCGCTTCTCAGCCTGAAGAGCGAGCCGGCCCCGGGACACCCGGCTCCCGTCAGCCCCGAGGGCACCCGCTGCATCCCGCTCAAACTCCGCTTCAAGCGCCGCTGGAGCGAGGACCAGAAGATGGAGGCGGATGGCGAGAGGGACGAGGCCGAGGATAAGAAAGTGCGAGCTGAGGGGAGGGAGGAGCCGGAGGTGGAGAACGGGGCGGGGAGGGCCGTCATCCTGGGCCTGATGCTGCCGCCACCACCCGCCCGGCGCCGGGCCAGCTCGGAGCTGCAGCGAGCCACCGCTCAGCTGTCTCTGGAGAACGCCACCTGCTGAGCCGACGGACCACGGATCCTGACGGATGAGTGACCTTTGACCTGGCGGAACAACCCCACACTCCTTAAAAGGACATGTTTGGGTTCAACCCTTAAGACCACACTAAACACAACATGGACGCCGCCCCTCACTGGTGCTGCGGGGTCTCGGACTGATGCCGACTCGACACAAGTGCCTCACGTATGCCCACGAGGCGGGGGGGGGGGGGGGGAGCTAGCCGGCCGGCCAGCCATCTCCCAGACTGAAGAGGGGGGTGCCCTGTCGTCGGCGACTTTACAGAACCGCTTCTTCCCGGGGCGACTAGCGGGGGGCCCCGCCCACTCAGACTCCTGCGTCTGGAGCACGGGAGTCGTGCTCTTCATTCCCGTGTTGGCGCCGCGTGGCGTTTTTGGGCATTTCCTGCTTCTTTGTGACCTTTTTAGCGCCGGGTGCCGAGATCTTTGATGATGGGAAGAAAAGAAAGAAGAGTCCAGCTGAATTACATAAGAGCGTGCCTTTTTGAAGCCCCGCCTCCCTCGCCGCCACAAAAATGCCTTCTTGTGTTTTCTATTTGAGTCGGAATATTCGACTATAAAGCCACTCTATTTTTAGATACAGGACGTTCTATATATTCTATATGTGGATGACCACGCCTCCGCCTTCTCCCGCTTGAAAGAACACCACGGGCACATCTGGGTGGCGCCGCACTCTGATTGGCTCACACACACAGGAAGTGACATCATCAGGGCGTGAAATAAACTCGATGTGTATTTTATTTTTTGTATCTATTTTGAAGTAGCAAGCAAGAAAAATAAAAAAAAAAAACATAAAAAGCTGCGCCCCTTTTTGCCTGCCCCCTGCCCCCCCCCACGGTGTTTATGATGCCACGCTTGCTGCTGTCTTTCTGTTAGGAACGTCACCCTTTTCTACTTTCTCTCTTTGTCATCAGTGGACCTGCTCTTCTCTTTTTAACCCCCCCCCAGGAGATTGCTGGTTTTTATTGTGTGTGTATCGTTTTTCATATGTGGAGGATTGTGTAAGAAGACTTTAAAAACAAAAAAAACAACAAAAAAAGCATAACATTGTAATGTTTCACTGTTTTGTTCCTAACACCAGCTCCTCCTCAGCTGTCAGTCAACATGACTGACAGGGGGTGGGGCCATGTGACCTTTATCTTCTCTGTTCATCTTCACGTGTAATTAAAACAATAATCAGGGTTCATTAAAAAACAGGTAAAAATGGATTTGTTGTTTGGATTTATTTGCTGTGTTCTCACCATGTTAGCATGCTAACGTGGCTAGCATATTTATCTTGTATGAATGTTAGCGTGTTATGTGACTAGCATGTTATTTGTCTTCTATGAATGTAAGCATACTAATATGACTAGCATGTTAATTTGTGCTCTGTTATGTGCTAATGTGACTAGCATGCTTGTCTTCTCTGAATGTTATGTGACAACCATGTTTGTCTTGACTTGACTAGCATGCTTATTTGTTGCGTTTTCTGTATGTGAATGGGTTAATGTGACAAACTTGTTTGTTAGCGTGCCAACCCGAGTAGCATGTTTGTGTGTTCCCTGTATGCTAGCGTGCTAATGTGACATGTTGATTTGTTGTTTGCTGTATGCTAGTGTGCATTCACTGTATGTTTGCGCTCTAACGTGAGTCGCATGTTGGTTTATTGTGCTCTGAGCAAGTTAGCGTTCTCACGTGACTAGCATGTTTGTTGCCATCTATGCATGTTAGTGTGCTAATGTGACTCATGTTTGTGTTATATGCGTGTTATCATGCGATCATGACTAGCATGTTTATTTGTTTAGTTCTGTGCAAGCTAGCGTGCTGAAGTGACTAGCATGTTTATTTGTTGCATTCTTTGCATGCTAAAGTGACTGCATGTGTGTTGCCTTTTACGCATGTTAGCTTGCTGATGTGATTAGCATGTTTGTTTATTTGTTGCATTCTCTGTGTATCAGCATGCTAATGTGAGTTGCGTGTTTATTTGTTGCGTTCTATGCATGTTACCGTGTTGTTTGATGCTTGCGCGTTTGTCTGGCAGGGAGCAGCGACCTGGATGCGAGAGCAGGCGCTTTGTGTGGTCTTCTGTCAAGTAGACCTTCCTACTTTGTGCTGAGGTACACTGAAATCTTTCGGCAGAGATTGGGCCTCCTTTGTCTGTCGTCTTGGCGTCTTTGAGCACAATGACACGATGACATGTGCAGCGTGACACACGCTTTTGTCCATGTTCCTCTGCCGCAGTGACATAGCAATCTTTAACTGAGAGATAAAATGGAGCTGAGATGAAGCGTTTTTCCCCTTCTCTTCTTAGTAATGTATCTTTCTTATGGTAACTTTTAAAGAAAGTTGTGTGATGGTGCTACCTAAAAGAGGGCTGCAGCTGTGAATCTAGCGGAGGATGCTGCCTCAAGTCAATTCACTCAACATTTTCCAGCAGGAAGATGCTTGGACGAGACGTAATGTGTTGTGCACGCTCTGCAAGAACAGTACTGTATAACGTATGCCTGTTGATGCTTCATAATGTCTTTAATAACTCAAAGGAATATGTTAGAGTATCAAAAACAGGCTTTTGTCCCTTGTTCGCGGTTTCTTGCCATTCACGTCATTTTAAAGGCATTCTCGTTAATTAATATCTGTTTTTTGTTGCTGCCGTCGCAGGGTGTTGTCGCTGCTTTTGAATCCACGGCTCCCAGCAGGAGGACGGGGCTGATTGACGGCCTGTTTGGCCTCCAGTGGAGACAGACGGTTGTCTGGCTGAGGGGCGAGGTCAGGGGTCGCGCGCAGACAGAAAACAGAGGGCTAATTATCACACATTGTTAGGAGGCCCCTGCTGGGACGCTACCTTCACTCTCACAAGAGGCATGAACACGCTCGTGTAGTTCTGCATGCTGTTTAAACCCCCCCCAAAAAAAACTTTATTCGACAATCTTGATTGATCACTATCACAAATGTTTGTATTGGATTGTGTTTGTGTTGTAAACCACTAGTGTTTGTTTAGCATTCTTGAAAAGCGAGTTGAATAACAGCTTGGAGATCGGGAAGACCTGGGTTCGATTCTCCCTTGGGCATTTCTGTGTGGAGTTTGCATGTTCTCCCCGTGTGTGTGTGGGTTTTCTCCGGGTACCCCGGCTTCCTCCCACATTCCAAAAACATGCATGTTAGCTTCATTGGAGACTCTAAATTGTCCATAGGTATGAATGTGAGTGTTTGTCTGTACGTGCCCTGCCATTGAACACCAGTCCAGGGTGTACCCCGCCTGTCGCCTGAAGTCAGCTGGGATAGGCCCCAGCATGCCCCCGCGACCCTAATGAAAGCGGTATAGAAAATGGATGGAGTTGAATAATAGTATGTTAAACTTTATACCTTACTATGCGGTGATCGTGAAGTCCTATAATTTGTTCATATTTCCAACAGGCTCTAGTCATTATCCAGTGGTGAGATGGCGCCCTCTGGTGGACACAAAGAGTGACTGCAACGACTGCTGCTGCTGGTGACGTAATGAAAGTGAACGTTAAGATGCTCACGCTAGCTTGATTTTTACTCAAACTTTCTTGTTGTGAACAAAGTATTCACTGCAATAGCATACCTGTCATAAAACATGCACCTTGTTGCCTGTACTTGTGTTAGTGTGTGTGTGTGAGCGTGTACGTACGTGCAAAGTGGTGCACGCTTACGTAACATGCCCGGGCATGTTTTAGCTGCACTAGCACGTGTGTGCTAGTCAGTGTGCAGTGCTGCAGTTGTTTATGAGTTAGCTATAGCATCACGACACATGTAATCGTCGTGTTGTCACGCGTGAAAGTCTATCGAGTGTGCTTCCTTGTCAGCAACGAGGCCCAGAGTGTATATGCGTCACTGTTCGGAGCCATAAGCCCTCCAATTTTGAGCCACTTTGCTCACCGGGCTCTTCCTGTTTGGCCACCATGATGGCAACAAGCTGCTCATGACCTCACCGCAGCAGTCCGCCATTGGCCTACACGCACAGGGCCTCTCGGCCAAACGCGCGCGGCTTTGGTGACGTATTTTGCCAGCGCATTCCATGATTGGCTTAAGAGGCGGAACTAAGGCTACTCTACTGTTTTGAACACCTCCCGTTAGCCGAGAGAGCGCGCGGAAGGGCGGTACAAAGAGAAAGTGTGTCAAGTTAGAAGTTTGTGTTCTTTGTGCTTAAAGTGGATGATTACTCCAGCATGACAAAATTAGAACTTTTGACACTTTATTACTAGTCTTATTTAAAGATGAAGTTAAACGATACAACGTCTTACCTATAAAATAAAAACATCTGGCAGCGGAATTTAAGAGTTTGTTTGGGTTTTTTTTAGAATTTTGTGTGTCACCGATGGAAAAAGAAAACGTTTATTGTCATTTAGAAACAAAATCTTCATTTCCGCATGGTCACGCCCACAAGCGCCTGATTGGCCTGGGCCGACTCGCTCTCCCAACAGCTGTTCTGTGTTTTCCCACACTGCCATTGGCCGCCGTGTGCTGTCAATCACATTTACTTGACTTTTTAAGCCCCGCCCCTCGCTCATCTCCTGGTGCTGCCATTGGCTACTGTACTCGTCCGCGCGTCTGCATTGGCCGAGCGGCCTGGTTGTCAAGGCTTCGGTGGCTCCATTCACCATTTTGCGACTGTAGCGTAGAATGTACAGAGGCAGGATTTTTTTTCCTCCTCATTTTTAAGTTGCCTCACCGGAGAAACATGAGCGACGACTGACTAGCAGCTGCGGACGACTGGAACCGGCCTCCCTGCCCTGTTTTCACTCGCGGACTTGGCAGCATTTAGACGAGTACAGCTGGTCCAGCTTGACGTTAGCGGTGAGTGTTAGCTAACTAAAGCTTCTCCTGCAGCTAGCCCATCGGCTAACCCTCTTCTACTACTTCTTCTTCACCACGGAGTGCATTTACTGCACTCCAGCAGAGCATTTTATGCCGCGAACATTAGCCTGTCTACTGCGTGGACGGGAGGAGGGGGGTGAGAAAAGGGAGCGGTGCGCCTCGACATAGCCTGAAAGTTTTCCACTAGAATTAAATCCAACGTCATAACTCAGCAACTGCACCAAGTCTTTGCACTTTGCTGTCTTGCTGACTCGCATGACTTAATAATAATAATCATCTTCATCATCATCACGAAGCAGACAGATGAGGGGAGGGGGGCGGCGAGTGGGGTGGGGGTGGGGGCTGTCTAGGGCCTTGTTTGTGTTTAAAACAATGACAATGGAGCAAATAACGACGAGAGTGAGTGCAAAGTTGTGCTGGAGGCCTCAGCTGTTATTTGACACAGCTGTCACTCACTGATGGGCACAACAAGCACTTTTACTCAACTTGGCTGTCTGCTCGCCTTTCACGGCTTTATGGCAATATGAAGCCGTTAAAGACATTCTTTCCCTCGGTGACAGGAGGATTTCCTTGCGGCCTAATTTGTGTGTGTGTGCAGCCTAGGCCTGCATGCACGCATGTTGTTGTGCAGCGAGCACCAATGCATGCCAGTCATCCCGATACCAGCACCCATTTTTGCATGCAGCGCTTTCATTTCAAGCCAAGTTGCTGCTTTGTTGTTTGTTCCTTTTGCTAGCCAGCCAGTAAACAGACTTGGCCTCGCCCCCCCCGGGCCGAGCTGTAATAATCCTGTTATTCACTTAACTTTTAGTCCTGTGTGCATAACTACTACATTTGTGCACGACAAAAATAACATCCGTCACATAGCGTGCTGTTAGTGGGGAGGGGTACCTCAGGATCTGTATGGGTACTAACCTAACGATTTTCAGTAGTTTTGTGTGTCTTATGTGGTAATAAATGTTCATGTGTTAAATAATTCAATGTCAACATTTATTTTGACATATGAACTTTAACAAGCATCTCAAAACAATGTCCAGTTGTCACAGATTTCTTCAACATGAATGCTAGGGGCGAGATTTTAACATGACCTTTAAGAAAAGTACCAGAAAAAAATCTATGATAATATATTGCAATCTGATCATTTAATTTCTACTATGTTACACTCTTCTGCATTGCACCGTGTGTATGCTAGCAACCCCGCCTCCACCCACCGAGACAAAGGGACTGTATGACTGACAAAAGGGCTCACTCTGTTCATGCCATTGTTCTATGGAACAAACGAAAGCAATGCACAGAGTGAAACCCCTTCCTGCCAGACACGCATGCAAATGGCAACATATTGATTATCCACTTCATTTTCATGTACTGTGATTGATTATCTTTATTTCTTTATTTATTATGGTCCCAGGCCTAGTGCCCACCACACAGTTTTTTTTAATCTTGTCACGTTTTAATCTGGCAAGATCTTGCGACACCCCTAATGTTTAGGTACCGAAAAATAATACCGTTTGATTTTACGTGAATCGGTCCTCAGTAGTACCAGCGGAATTCAATACAAGTACCGAGTTCGGTGCCCACCTCTGTGTTAGTCCTAAAAGTATATCACTTTGGACAGTAACAAAATTTTCACAATGGTGTTCTCTGTTTATAGGCTACATGTGATCATTAATCATTCAGTTTGGTTGTTTTTGGGGGGGGGGGGGGGTTCAGTGCCCTGCTCAAAAACGCCTGACGCTGTTATAAAAGTGTGCTCGCATCTCAAATGTTCAGCTCAACGAAAAATGTGCTTGCCTGACATACAAAAACAGTGGAGCCTTTCAAGTAACTATCGTACAAGTGTAAAAATAAGCCAACCGCATGTTAATACTGATGCATTGAAAAAGTAACACTGACATACCATTTAAAGGAAAACTCTACCATCCTCCACAATCCTCATGTGAGACATGAACACTCATGTCTTTGTCTTTTCTGTGCCTTCTAAAGATATAAAAAGAGGTAAAAAGAGGCAGCTAATGAATGCAGGTAATGGGACACACCTATCCCGCCTATGAAAACAGGTCCAAAAAGCTCCAAGGAGGTTTAGTGGTTTTCTATCCATGCTGTGAGCGTGTAGTAACAGGTACATTCATGATAACATGTCATACTTGGACTATTCTGGCAGCTTTGATTTCACATAGCAACATAGAAAGGAACGCTACACCTAGCGTCAAAAACAACAACACAGCTCCAATATGTAGCGTTACCTTGGTGAAGCTAGTGACTAGCCGGCTAGTAGCTAGCCGCTGTGGTGTGGCGAGGTGTCACTACGCCAGTAATGTAGTACTTGGGTGTAACAATGTTAATAACAATAATAATACCAATGTGCTTCATATGCAGCTCACAAGGCTTTATAGGTGGAATGGGTGTTTCAGAAAAGGTGCGCAGAAAAGAGAAAGACGTGTGTTCATGTCTCACATAAGGCAAAATTCCACAAGTGCACTTTTCCTTGAAGGAGCAAACCATTAAACTATGCAAACCCTTGCAACATGCGACTTAATGCAATTTTTTATTTTGAATTGATCTGTTAACTGTGTAAAATAACATCCTGGACCAAGTCTACAGCAACATGAAAGGTGCTTTGAAGGCTGTTCCAAGACCCCACTTTGGAAAGGCCGACCACATCTCTATATTCCTTTATCCAACATACAGACAACTTCTCAAACAAGCTCCCCCTGTAAGTACAGCAGTTAAAGTGTGGAATGAAGAAACTGATCAAGTACTTCAGGACTGCTTTGGCTGCACAAACTGGGATGTGTTTAAAACTGCAGCGGGGAGGGAAGATTGTACTGTTGATTTGGATGAATATGCTTCTGCTGTTACTGGCTACATTAGCACATGTATAGAGACTGTTACCACCACCAACTATTACAGAAAATACCCTAACCAAAAACAGTGGATGAACTGTGATGTAAGGGCTAAGCTACGTGCTCGTTCGACTGCATTTGTCATGGGCACCGCTGATGACTACAAAAAGGCCAGATATGACCTGAGGAGGTCCATACGAGAGGCCAAAAGACAGTACAAACAGAAGCTGGAGGGCTACTATTCCACCTCAGACCCCCGGCGCATGTGGGCGGGGCTCCAGCACATCACAGACTATCGACAGCGGAGTAGCGTAGCCACGTCCAGCCAAACCACACTTCCAGATGAGCTGAACGAGTTCTACGCCCGCTTTGACACCCAAACTCCTGATGAGCAGAGAGTGTGGCTGGACTTGGGGAGCACACAGGACTCACCTCTCATGGTGACATCAGCTGATGTGCGCAGGGTTCTGAACAAAACAAACCCACGAAAAGCAGCAGGCCCAGACAACATCTCAGGACGTGCACTTCGGGTTTGCTCATCAGAGCTAGCTGATGTGCTTGCTGACATATTTAACCTGTCGCTTGCACAAGCATCTGTACCGACCTGCTTTAAGTCCACCACCATAGTGCCCGTACCCAAGAAGAGCAACGTGACCTGCTTGAATGACTATCGCCCTATAGCACTCACTCCTATTGTTATGAAGTGCTTTGAAAGAATAGTCATGACCCACATCAAAAAGAGCATCCCGGCAGCAACTGTGGACCCTCTACAGTTTGCATATCGCCAGAACCGGTCCACGGATGATGCAGTCAACACTGCCATCCACACAGCCCTTTCTCACCTACAGGGCCAGGACACATATGTCAGAATGCTATTTATAGACTATAGCTCTGCTTTTAATACAGTCAGCCCCCACAAACTCACAAATAAGGTCCTCACACTTGGCCTGTCACCCTCCCTCTGTAACTGGGTGTTTAACTTTCTAACAGGCAGGCCCCAGTCAGTCAGAGTCCACAATCGCACATCCAGCTCAAGAATTGTGAGCACTGGGACCCCACAGCGAGAGATCACACCCCACAAAGGCAGACGAGTACAGGGGGCCACACACTGGCAGGCCCAGAGACGCCCCCACAACCGGAAAGAAGCCTGCCCACGCCAGAAGCGCCAGTCCCCCGCCACCGCCACCCCCAGGGAACAGAGCCTGGCCCGTCCCGGGCCAGCCCCCGCCCAACCCCCGACACAGGACCGCCCCGCCCAGGGATGCAGGAGGCACCCCCCGCCCCCCCCAATAATAACTAAAATAAATAAAAGCACACACATATAGTCACGCACATACACACTCCTACGCACGCATGCGCACACATACATACGGACACACACGGGCGCGCACACACACAGTGGTCGACTGCCCAACACCCAGAAGCCTCGCTCTATCCCCCGTTGGTAACCCAAGGAGCAGCGGAGCCGGGGACCCCGGGGTCCCAGACATACAACCCAGAACCCGCGGCGCGGAGAGCACGGACCGGCGGGGAGCAGGAAGACACCAGGCCACCCCATCCCAACGGTAGGACGCCGCCAGCAAGGCAGACAGAGGAGCCAGCGAGGAGGAAAGCGGGCAAATGAGCGAGCGGGCGAGCAAACGGGCGACCTGCCAGGCGAACTACCACACAGCGCGAGCCGACACCTGCAGGGCAGCAAACCCCGGAGAGGGAGCCGAGAAGGCCAGACCAGCAGCAGACCAGCCGACGGACCCCACCAGCCACCAGAAGCCAGACCAGCCACATGCCACCAGAGCTGACGGCGCACCACCGACAAGCTCGCAGACAGACCGGGGGAGGGCGACAAATGCCAAAGCGCCCGGCAGAGCACGACCCCCCCAGCAGGCCCGGCCCCAGGGCACACGCCCTCCCTCGCCGCCACCTCAGGCCCACAGTACCTGTAAGCATGACCAAGCCCCAACCCACCAGACGGCCCGGCGCCCCAGCAGCCACCGCAGCGCAGCAACCACAAGCCCCCGCGGTGGCACGCGGGCCACCCGCAGCACTGGCTCCCCAATCCAGCCCGCCCCACCCGTGTATGTGATAAGGTGTGATTGTGTCTATTATGCAATATAAAAAAATAAATAAATAAAATAAAATAAAAGAGGACAGCTATGAAGAGCTGGTCTCTGTGTCCCTGACGGGTGTATCTGTGTGCATGTACAGTGAGGGTCATAAGTATTTGCACCCCCTGCGATTTTGCAAGTTCTCCCACTTAGAAAATAGGGAGAGATCTGAAATGTTCATCATAGATGCATTTCCACTCTTAGAGACATCATCTAAAAAAAAAAAATCCGGAAATCACATTGTATGATTTTTTTTTAATGATTTATTTGTGAATTACTATGGTTCATAAGTATTTGCACCCTTGAGATAATCAGTGCTAATATTTAGTGCAGAAGCTGTTGTTTGCAATTACAGAGGTCAACCATTTCCTGTAGTTCCTCACCAGGTTTGCACATACAGCAACAGGGATTTAGGCCCACTCCTCTACACAAATCCTCTCTAGATCTGTCAGGTTTCGGGGCTGTCGCTGAGCAACACAAAGTTTCAGCTCCCTACAAAGATTTTCTATTGGATTTAGATCTGGAGACTGGCTAGGCCACTCCAGAACCTTGATATGCTTCTTACGCAGCCACTCCTTGGTCATCTTGGCTGTGTGCTTCGGATCATTGTCATGTTGGAAGATCCAGCCACGACTCATCTTCAATGCTGTGGCTGAGGGAAGGAGGTTGTTGTCCAAAATGTGACGATACACGGCCCCATTCATCCTCTGTTTAATACAGTACAGACTTCCTGTCCCCTTTGCTGAAAAGCACCCCCAAAGCATGATGTTTCCACCCCCATACTTAACAGTAGAGATGGTGTTCTTGGGATGCAACTCAGCCTTCTTTTTCCTCCTCACACGACGAGTGGAGTTTGTACCAAAAGCTCATCTGACCACATGGCATTCTCCCATGACCCCTCTGGATCATTCAGATGGTCCCTGGCAAACTTTAGACGAGCCCACATGTGCTGACTTCAACAGGGGAACCTTCAGTGCAATGCATGATTTTAAACCATTACGCCGTAGTGTTTTACTGACAGTAGACTTTGAAACTGTGGTTCCAGCTCTCTTCAGGTCATTGACCAGCTCCTGCCGTGTAATTCTGGGCTGATTTATCACTTTTCTAATCATGAGTGGTGCCCCACGAGCAGAGATCTTACATGGAGCCCTAGTCCGAGGTAGATTAGCAGTCATGTTTAGCCTTTTCCATTTTTTACAAACTGCAGCAACTGTTGATTTATTCTCGCCAAGCTGCTTTCCAATTGTTCCATAGCCTTTTCCAGCTTTGTGGAGCTCTACAATTTTGTCTCTGGTGTCTTTGGAAAGCTCTCTTGTCTTGCCCATGGTAGCAGTTGGATTATGACTGACTGTGGGGTGCACAGGTGACATTAATGAGCTCAAAGGGGTGGTAGGTGGGTGGTTACTCGTGGGGTAAAGGTGGACTTTTTTAAGTTGGACTGAAAGCTCTTTGAGAGTCAAAATTATTGCTGATTCTCAAGGGTGCAAATACTTATGAACCATAGTAATTTACAAAAAAATAATTTAAAAAATCATACAATGTGATTTCCGGATTTTTTTCTTTAGATGATGTCTCTAAGAGTGGAAATGCATCTATGATGAACATTTCAGATCTCTCCCTATTTTCTAAGTGGGAGAACTTGCAAAATCGCAGGGGGTGCAAATACTTATGACCCTCACTGTATATGATAGGGGTGTATGTGGATGATAGCTAATGATGCAATTAAAATCGGGGGACAGCTGCCGCTCGGAGGGCCCCTCACCTACCAGCCCCCCCAAACCCTAAGTGTCTACTGTGCAAATAAAATTGGGGGGCAACAGGTCAGTACCATGGCAGGGGCAAAGGAGCCCCTGCAAGGCAACCGCCCCCCCCAACCACGCCCCACCATAGGCCACCCCCCAAAGTCCTATATGTTTGTGAGGTGGTGCAGTGGAACAGGAAGGACGGGGGGCCCCACATGCCCACACCCCAACTCCGCCCAAACCAAGCAGGGGAGGACCAAGGACGTATGCCCGACTGGCCACCCACCACAGCTCGGGCGCCCCACACGCCCCAAGGCAGACCTGGCCGCCACCAGAACAGTGGGAACCGTGCCCACGCGGCCCCCGCATACCACCACGGCCGGCAAGGGAGCAACACTACGGTGACCACAAGAGAACCGGACCCCACATAGAGCGGAGCACGGCCACACCCACGAAGCACGCGAGCCAGAGGCGCCGAGGAGGGACAGAGAAGCAAGCACCGCACGACCGGGCCCACGAGAGGAGAGGACCCCCCCCCCCCCGGCGCCCAAGCAAACGCCCCCGCCCGCCACGTCGCAGACCGGCCACCACCCCCCCCCCCCCCCCATCCACCAACACGCCAAGGGAGAAACCCCGGAGGGAGGGAGACAACCGCTAGCCAGGAAGCAGAGACTAGCCAGACACCAGCAAGTAGCAGGGACCGCCGCCAGCCCCCCACCAAAGCCACCCCCGACCGCCCCACCCCGGAGCAAGCATCCCGTTGCCGATCCCGGCCAGCGCCACGCAGAAGAACACCACGCCGCCCGCCCGCCCGCACGCGCACCCACACGCCTACTCGCCCGCGGCCCCCACACCCACCCACCACACCACACCACACCACAGCGGCCCCGTCCCTGAAGGGAGAAAGCAAGGGATCCCCCCCCACCCGAGCCCTAACCGCACCTCTGCGCCCCCAGTCACTTGGGGGACAGCCACAGGCGCCGGAGGACAACAAGCAGCTCCCGCCTGTCACACATACACCACACACATACATCAGTAAAATAAAATAAATTAGTAATTAATTAAAAATAAAAAGCACCCCAACCCACCCTCCCACCCAGGGGAGAAGGCTCCGCAGGAGCAGCTGGGCTCGAGCACCCGCGCCCCCACCAGGGGGAGAGGCCGGCCCCCACACCAGACGACCCCACGCGGCAGCCGAGCAGGAGGGCCCAGGGCAGACCCCGCCCCAACCCTAGAGGCAAAGGAGGCCGAGGGAGAGCCAGCGCCACCAGCCGCACACGGGACTCCCCAGCAGCAGTAGGCGTCCAGCACCCGCAGGATGCAGCACCCCGCCCACCCACCACCCCGGAGGTCGTCCAACGCTGCCCCCTGGACGGCCGACCCGCCCCCGCCCCCTCCCCACCCACCAGCCCCCCAGGCCCAGCAAAGAAGACCCGGGACACCAAGCCCGCCCCCGCCTGCCCCCGAGGTACCAGGGCCACCCAGCGACCAGGACCACACCCCAAGCCAGATGAACGAAACCCCCAGGGGCAGAGACAGACGCTCTCACCCCCCCGAGAGTCAGGTCAGGGAATTAATTATTGGTGCCCATATAGACTGAAATTCTGACATTTGTTCTTTAGATTCAGCAGACATTCTCTCCATAGCTATATGATCTAACAAAAGATTTTTGTAAAGAGCTATGTTCACTTTCTTCCTTGATTTCCAATTGATGAGAATGGTTTTCTTGGCGATGCTTAATGCAGTGATGAGAAGCTGTGTTTGGTTTGTTTCTACATCAATTGTGGAGAGATCGCCCAGCAGGCATAGTAAAGGAGAGGTAGGAATGGAGAACCCAAGTGCCAAAGATAGGTCCTCACACACTCCACGCCAAAAATTGTTAATGGGAGCACAGGTCCACATGGAGTGTAAGTAGTCATCTATTCTATGGTCTGAGCAGTGTGTACAGATGTTAGAGTCAGTTAAGCCCATTCTAAACATTCTATGTCCTGTGTAGTGTACTCTATGAAGGATTTTAAACTGAATCAGCTGTAGGTTGGGATTATTGATTAACCGGGAAGCATTGAGACATATTTGCTTCCAGAATTCAGGGTCACAGCTTGTAGATAAATCTGAGCTCCATTTGGAGATTGGTACTCCGATTGTGTTGTCATTTTTTGAAAGTAGAACATATAATTTAGATCATGTTTTAGGGGCAGATATTTTTAAAAATTGGTCAATGGTGGTATTGCTTTCCCATGATATGGTCCTGAAACTTTAATTATAGATTTAATTTGTATGTATTCAAGAAATTTGTTATGATTTATTCCATACTGTGTAACAAGGTCGTTAAATGAGATAAAGTTGTTTCCTATAATTATATTTTTCATACAACTTATTCCTTTTTCGTGCCATGTTGGGAAATTTAATGGTTTCTTTTTAAGCAAGATGTCAGGATTATTCCAGACGGGAGTGTATTGGCAAGGAGTGAGCGAGAATTTTGTTATTTTTAGAAATTCCCACCAAGCTGTCAGAGTGGTGCTTATATTTTTACTTTTAAAACAATTATTTTTCCGGAGGATTTGGCTAATGAAGGGCAGGTTACAAATTGGGATTTCATGGCTAAGTGATTGTTCTATGTCTAGCCATGAATAATATAAATAGATTTTTGTAATGTTTTGAGACTTATTCGTGCTGGCTTATTTTTCCAAAGAAGTTTATTTATATATGAATCTAATGACTTGAACCAAATTATAGATGGTTTGGTGGGGATCATGGAAAACAGATAATTAACCTTTGGTAAAATCATCATTTTCACGGTGGATACTCTGCCTGTAAGTGAGATGGGCAAGGTTCTCCAACGTGCAAGATCATCCTCTATTGACTTCAATAGTGGAGTATAATTCAAGCGGATCAGGTCTGACAGGTTGGAGGAAATGTTAATACCCAAATACTTAATGTTCCCTGAACACAGTGGTATAGAGGGGGTGCTCTGGAAACCAAAGTTAATGGGCAGTACTGTGGATTTAGACCAGTTAATGGAGTAATCTGAGAAGGTGCTGTAATTGTTCATGAGTGAGATAGATTGGTGAAGTGAAGAATGTGAATTATCTAGGAAGAGTAATACATCATCAGCATAAAGGCTTATCTTATGATGAACATTTGTGGTGTGGATCCCTTTATTATTTATATGTTGTTGAATTGCATCTGCAAGAGGTTCAATAAAGATAGCAAATAGTGAGGGAGAGAGTGGACACCCTTGCCTAGTACCTCTTTGTAAAGTAAATTCTGGAGAGATGTGATTGTTGGTCCGAACAGAGGCCTTTGGGGTGTTGTATAGTATTTTAATCCATGTTCTAAATGAATCTCCAAAGCCAAATGTTTGTAGTGTTGCAAAGAGAAATTTACAGTTTACTCTGTCAAATGCTTTTTCAGCATCTAATGAGACAATTGTGGTTTCTAAATTATGGATGATAGAGTAATCAATCAGATTGATTAGAGGCGTACGTTGCTAGTTGAGTTTCTCCCCTTGATAAATCCTGATTGATCAGGGTGTATTATATGAGGGGTAACTTTGTCCAGCCTTATAGCTAACGCTTTGCATATTATTTTAAGATCTGCATTAATCAGTGAAATTGGACAATAACTGGAAGGTAGTGTTGGGTCCTTATCCGGTTTCAGCAGGAGACTGATTGTAGCTGAGTTCATGTTTGGTTTAGTTTATTTGAACATGAAGGTTCCAATGGAATACATCTCGTGAATCATTCTTTGACAGTTTCACATGTCCAAAAGGAGTAGGAAGAAGCAAAGCTTATTTAATCCTACCCCCCATCCATTCTACATCTAGTACAGTACATGTAGTTCACTTCCTGGATTCCATGTCATGTTTTCAGTGATAGTCAGGATAACACATAATAGATAACGGTGAGATAACCCTCCCCCCCCCAAAAAAAGAGAGAACATTCATAATAATGATAATAATGATGACAATACTAAATAAATAAATAAATAAGAACAAAGCTTCTTTTTTTTTTCCCTTTCCTTTTTTTTTTTTTTAAACACAACAAAGAAAATTATAAAAAATAAATAAATAAATAAATAAATAAAAACAAATAAATAAAAAATAAAATTTAATTAAATAAATAAAAAATAAAATAAAATAAAATAAAATAAAATAAAATAGAAAATAAAAAAAAATAAATAAAATAAAATAACAAACCTGACAGAACAATCAGGACTCTTCTGCCTTGTATTTAGCAAACATCAACTGCTTGTATTGTTTTTTGAATTTGCTCATCTCTGTACATTGTTTGAGTTCTTTACTCAATCCGTTCCATAATTTAATTCCACACACGGAAATGCTGTGGGTTTTCAGCGTTGTTCTCACATATAAATGTTTTAGGTTTAATTTTCCTCTAAGATCATATTTCTCCTCTCTGATTGAGAAATACTTGATTAGATTTTTGGGTAACGAGTTATTATTAACTTTATACATTATTCTAGCGGTTTGAAAGTGTACTAAATCTGCGAATTTTAATATCTGTGATTTTAAAAATAAAGGGTTTGTATGTTCTCTATACTTGGCATTATGAATTATCCTCACAGATCTTTTTTGCAGTACAGTGAGTGAGTGAAGATTGCTTTTGTAATTATTTCCCCATATCTCCACACAATACATTAGATATGGTAATACTAAGGAACAGTACAGAGTGTGGAGTGATTTTTGATCAAGAAGATATTTTGCTTTATTCAATATAGAGATATTTCTCGCCACCTTTTGTTGTATATTTTTAATATGAGATTTCCAACTCATTTTTTCATCTATTATAACCCCAAGGAATTTATATTCTTCCACTTTTTCAATATCCACTCCATTAATTTGTATTTGGTCACACGTATCCTTTCTGCTATTACCAAATAGCATTATTTTAGTTTTACTTAAATTCAGAGATAATCTATTCCTGTCAAACCATGACTTTAATATGACCATTTCATCCTTGACCTTTTTAATGAGTTCTTGTGTGCTTTCACCAGAACAGAAAGCAGTGGTATCATCGGCGAATAAGACCAATTTTAAGTTGTTAGTTACTTTGCAAATGTCGTTAATGTACAAGTTAAACAGTTTTGGTCCCAGTATGGACCCCTGTGGTACTCCACACGTATTGTGTAGACTCCCAGATGTATATTCTCCTAGCTTTACAAATTGTTTCCTCTTTGCTAGGTAGCTTTTAACCCAATTTAAGACTAAACCTCTAATTCCGTACCTTTCTAATTTTGAAATTAAAATAGTGTGATTAATTGTATCGAAAGCTTTTGTCAGATCCATGAATACTGCAGCTGCGCATCTTCTGTTGTCTATGGCAGTAGTGATTTCCTCCGTGATTTCCATCAGTGCCATAGAAGTTGAAATGTTGGCTCTGTAACCATATTGACTACTTGCCAATAATTCATTCTTATTAATAAATTTGTCCAACCTATTATTAAATAGCTTCTCCACAATTTTCGAGAATTGTGGTAACAAGGAAACTGGTCGATAATTTGTAAATTGGTGTTTGTCTCCTTTTTTGAAAATTGGAACCACCTTGGCTGTTTTCATTTTGCTTGGAAATATTCCAGTCTGAAATGATAAGTTACTGATATATGTTAACGGGTCTGCGATCTCATTGATGACCCTTTTAATTGTTTCCATTTCGATTCCATGACAATCAGTTGATGTTTTTGCCTTAAAATGGTTAACAATGTCAGTGATCTCCTTTTTGGTTACAGCAGTGAGAAACATAGAATTAAGATTCCTATCAATAATATCAATCCCTTCATCAATTGTGTCTTGTTTTGGAATTTCCTCTTCCAGTTTTTGTCCAATATTTACAAAATATTCATTAAACATTTCAGCTACCGCATTCATGTCATTCCTGTAAGTGTTTCCAACCATGAAATAGGGAGGATAGTCTGCTTTCTTAACGTTGTTCTTTATAATACTATTTAAGATGCCCCAAGTTGCTCTCATGTTATTTTTGTTCTTATTTAGTACATGACTATAATATTCCCTCTTACACACTCTCAAGATAGTTGTCAACTTGTTTTTGTAAGTCTTATACTTTTGTTCTGCTTCTTTAGTCTGTTGAATGATAAATGTCCTGTATAATGTCTTCTTCTTCTTACAGGCGTTTTTTAGTCCTTTTGTCATCCATGGCTGCTGGTTTTTCTTTTGCTTCTTGGGCTTTTCTTGCCAGGGACAGTTCTTATCGTAGAGCTCCATATAAGTACCAAGGAAGCTGTCATATGCCTCGTCCACATCTGTTGCACTGTAGACACTCTCCCAACTTTGTTCTTCTAGACCTATCTTGAAGGCACGGATGTTATCCTCTGTACGCAATCTTTGAAAAGTCTTTTTTGCCTCCGCCTGTTTTTTCTTATAATGTTCATTGTAGATTGTAAACACTGGAAGATGATCACTGATATCACTAATTAGCAGGCCACTGATGGTGTTGTTATCAAAGTCATTGGTGAATATATTATGGATGAGGGGGGCACAGTGGTCTGTTATTCTACTTGGTCTAATGATTTTAGGATATAAACTCAAACTATACATTGTATCTATAAAGTCATCTATTTCCTTGCACTTGTGTGGGTTCAAAAGGTCAATATTGAAGTCTCCACATATGAAAATAGTTTTCTGACCTCCTGTATGTCTGTAAACATTGTCTTAATCCAATCCTCAAACATTCCAATCTTTGACTTTGGAGTTCTGTACACACAACTTATTAACACATTTTTGCTTTTTTCTTTACAGATTTCCATTGTTATACATTCTAAAATGTTATCAATGACAAATGACATATTCTTTACCATTTTGTAGTTCAGATGTTTGTCCACGTATACGGCCACACCTCCTCCATTTGCATTGTTCCTGTTTGCACTCATCATTTCATATCCTTCCAGCTCGAAGTCCATTCCTTTGTTAGCATTAATCCAAGCTTCTGAGATTGCTTTTACTTTGAAAGGTTCTTTGAATTGATTCAAATATTGTTTAATATTAGTGAAGTTTGCGTTCAAGCTTCTGCTGTTTATGTGGATGATGGATAACTTGTCGTCGTTGATGAAACTGTTGTTGTATTGCTCCTCCGTATAATAACAGCAGTCGTTTGTAATGTGAGAGAAAAAATTTGAGTCTGGATCAACGTCTTTTTCCATATCCAATTGTTTGTGATCTGTAAAGTGAAAAGTGTCCTATTGTAGATCTTCTTGTAGCATATTGAAGCTGTTTTCCCCCATGTTGGGAGACCTCAATATCTTTCTAGGTCCTTGATGTCTTTGACAGCAAGAACTCTGGCCTCTGGTCCTCCATTTGCTTTGATGAAGATTTTGCAGTTTGCACTCCATGTTCCTTGAATCTTTCCTTGCTTCCTCAGATCACGTGCTTTCTTCGCAATCTCAGCGTTGCGCTTGGTCAGGTGGTCATTCATGTAGACATTTGTTCCTTTCAGCTTCTTTCCCTGTTTCAGCAGAGCAACCTTGTATTTCCTATTAGTGAATTTGACGATGATGACGGGTGTAGTAGGTTCCTACCATACAGTGGGATGCAAGTATCGATAGATTGGATGTCAACATCCACCTTCTTTGATTGCAAGAAAGCAACAACTTGTTGCTCTGTTGAGGCGACATCCCTTTCGTCTGGTTCTTCAGTATTCGCCACTGCTCTGGCATAGGACCTTGGTTTGATTGGAAGTCCCGTCACGACCACGTCATTCATTCGTGTGTTCTGATCCATATCATCTATGGTGTTTTTCAGCTTCTCAATGATTTTATCCTTTTCTTCACATTCTTTTTTGAGAGTGGCTCCCAGTGCATCATAACTTTCCTGTAATTTTTTATTCTCCACTCTCAGACCTTGCATTTCTCTTTGTATGGCGTTGGTAGTCTCTATCAAATTGTGAATTAGTTGATGCAGGGAGTTGGAATTCTCCACAAGTTGCTGCATCTGTTTTCCATAATCCTCCATGGTTTTCGCCATGGTAGCCTCACTCTTTTCCATTGAACTTCTTTCTTGCTTGTTTGCGCGGTGTTTAACCTTCTGCAAGGCTGTCGCTGTTGCTTTGTCTATATTTCCACTCAGGTGTGTCAACTGGTTAACTGTGTCATCCTTGTAAGGTCTCGGCGGCGGTTGTGGTAATAGGTGAGCACCTCCAGTTGTCTCAGGAATCTGTTCGACATCCGTATATATGACTGAATCTGGAGTACTTCGACCAGAACTACTAGAGCCACCGCTTGTTGCGCTTCTTCTCCCTCGAGCCTTTGACATGTTTGGAGGCAAGCATGAACTGTCTTTGATTTCCAAAACCATTCTAAGAAATATTGGAGATAGTAATGACCAGAATGTTTTATAAAACTCGGCAGGGAAACCGTCAGGTCCTGGTGCTTTGTTATTCGGCAACCGGTGTAGAGCGTTATGGAGTTCTTTTAATGAAATGGGCACATCTAAGTTTGTCACCTGTTCGTCATTTAATTTTGGTAATTCTATGGTGTTGAGAAATGTTTCGATATCTGGGAGAGATGGTTTAATCTGAGGTGTATATAGATTTTTATAAAAGCTCCTAAAGACGGAATTAATTTCCTCTGGGAGGTGAGTGATGTGACCTCCTGAGTTTCTAATGGAGGAGATAGAGCTTTTTTCTTTATTGACTTTTAGTTGGTTAGCTAAGTATTTTCCGTGTTTATTGCCATGCTCAAACTTTTCCAAACGTAGCCTCTGCAGTTGGAACTGAATTTTCTTGTCAGTAATTTCTTTTAAGTCTAGTTTCAGTTTCCTTAGGTTACTTAGGATATGCTCATCTTGGGAGTCAGCATGAGCTGCTTCGAGGATTTGGATTTTTTTCTCCAACTCTGATTCTAGTAATCTCTCTTTCTTTTTTTTATATGATGAATATGAAATGGTTTTTCCGCACATTTATGCTTTTGCTGTCTCCCACAGAATACTAGCCGAGACACCGGGTTGGTCATTGAGGTCTAAAAACATTGTCCACTCTCTTTCAAAGTATTTTAGGAAGTCTGAGTCTTTTAGTAATGATGTATTTAATCTCCAGCATCTAGTAGGAGCGCTCATAGTTTGGTTAGTGAGAAAAAGAGAGACTGGGGCGTGGTCACTAATGGTGATAGGGTGTATGTGAATGTTTGAGATGTCTGATATGATTGAGTTGCTTGTCAAAAAGTAATAAATACGAGAGTAGGTGTGGTGCACTGGTGAGAAATAAGTATATTCCCTGTGAGTAGGGTGATAAGAGCGCCAAGCATCACAAAGACCAAAATCATTCATGTATTTCTTCAGTATCGATGTTGATTGAGACTCATGATGTCTCCCAGCTGGGCTAGACCTGTCCACTTCTGGATTAAATACTAAGTTTGAGGTCCCCTCCCGAGATCATACTTGTATCCAAATGTGCAGAGAGAGAAGAAAAGAAGGTGTGAAAGAAGGAGGGGTCATCAACATTCGGACCATATATGTTGGCAATGCAGAAATGTACATTATCAACAGATATGTTCATTATTATATATCTCCCTTCTGTGTCCGTAATAGTGTTGTGGAGTGTAAAATTCACCCTCCTGTTAATTAAAATAGCTACCCCTCTCTGTTTGGAGTTGTAACTTGCTAAATATGTGTGTGGGAACTGTGGTGAGTGAAGCGTATGGACAGCTGACTTGGACATGTGAGTCTCTTGTAATAAGACAATGTCTGCTTGGGTGTTCTTCAAATGATAAAAAATGTTTTGTCTTTTTTCTATCGACCCAACTCCCCTGACATTCCAAGTGACAAACTGTAGTGAGTTCATCCTAGAATAGCTTTAGTGATGTGTGTGTGAACAAGATCAAATGTGAAGTACAGTCAAACCTGTCTTAGCGGCCATCTTTATAGAACGGCCACCTGCCTATAGCAGCCACTGAAAAATCCCCCCCCAGCAAATTTACATGTTATAGACCCTGTGTATAGCAGTCACCTGTCCAACGCGGCCAGCAGCCACCCATTTTGTCTCCCTTGGTCAATATCTGACTGCATATAGCGGCCAAATTACCAACTCAAGTAGAAGCTTCATGCACGAAAAAGTTTCGTTTTTCAATCAATGAAGCCGTCGTGTGTAGACTTTAATTACTGAGTCCTAGCTCAGTCACAATCATTCACAAGATCCACACAAACTGTCAGTTGTTCCACATAAAAAAGCCGTCTTCTTTTGAGCTTGTTATTTCCTGGTCAAACATGTAACTTTAAGAGCATTTGCACCAAAACATTACCGCAAAGTATGCTGGGAACAGGACGTGCTCCCAGCGACGCTACAATAATAAAAAAAAAAAAAACGCTAGCATGCATGCGACAGCGGGAGCAAAACTGAGTTTGGTTGTACTTAATTGAAGTATTTTAGAATGTACTCACGTTATTTTTCATCAATCCTCATCCACAAATCCATCAAAGTCCTCATCTTCTGTATTCAACACAAAAAAGCCGTCTTCTTTTCCGTTCGCTACTAGTCTGTTAACTTGTCAGTGTTATTCAGCTCCGAAGCAAAGAAGGAAACTTCTCCTGTTGCTTCTGCCAACTTTATTTATTGAACGCGGCCACCAGACAGCAGCTCAGAACACACACACATCTCTCAGCATCGTCTCTCCTTCCTGCTTGCCCACAAGGCAAAGGTTAAACAAGCCCCACTACATAGCTGTCCAGCCAATGCCTGTAAGAAATGACACCGTTTATTTCCTGGTGTGCACTGGTCAATACTGTAATGCCGCTTGTTGTGGGGAAGGAGAGACTCACGTCGCCGATGCACTTTAATGGCTTTATTAACAGCGGAGAACACTGCAGGACTTTACATCCACGCCAACATAAACACACTTCCCAACTCTCTCCAAACTCACAGCTAGTACTGAGCCTAGCTCTCCTGCTCGGGACGCCCACCGTCACTTCCCGTCACTTCCTGATGAACTAAAGCTGTAATGACACTTAATATTAAAAACAAGCATAAGACATTACTAGCACAGCTTTGTTCTGTGGATCGTGGATATATTCTATCAGTTATTATTAAGCCTCTAGCTTCCTTTTAGTAAGTAAAAACCTTGGCTATGATTGCACTACATTGTCATGTAGACCTACAAAGTACACTTGGAAGAATAAGAACTGAATAAATGTATTGAAACTGATGAGGGGTAGGATTAAATAAGCTTTGCTTCTTCCTACTCCTTTTTGGACATGCAAAATTATGAATTGTACTATGTGATGTGCTACTATTTGACTCATGCATGTTCAGGATTAAAACCATGACCCATGATAATAACAGACCTAGTAGTGTTGTACAACTTTTATCCGCAGTCTGCAGTGCCCTCTACTGGTCAACATTATTATTACATTTTCCCCCCTTTTTTTATTTTTTTTCCTCTACTGGTCAACATTCAAACTGGACGCCAACCTGTCTATAGAGGCCACCTGTCCATAGCGGCCACTTTTGCAGACTCCCTCTAGTGGCCGCTATAGACAATTTTGACTGTATGTGTACCTGGAAGTAAAAATCATGGGAGTATATACAGTACATTTAAATGTATGCTTAATTTGTACATAGGCAAAGTGTAACATAGTAATCCTGAATGAACTAAGCCAACTAAAGTGAGGATGTGATGTGGGTTTATGCATATGTGAGATGAGCGTGCTTGTGAGTGGGGGTGATATCAATATCAATTGTAGAATATGATGTGTGTGTATTAGTGTGAATTGTTTGAATTTGGTTGGGTTTGGACTTTGAGGGTGTATGATGTCACTGTGAAGAGATGCTGATGAAGGAGACAGCTGGCAGACAAGAGGATATGTGACATTATGAGAAGGGGAGAAAGGGGGAAAGCATGACACAGAGGGAGGATGGGGAGAGGAAGAAAGAAAGAGAAGAAAAAAGGAAAGAAAGGCTGTGCATACATACAGTGGGATGGGGGGGAAAAAAGGGGGGTAAAGTGGGAGCAGACAGTGACATTGTAAACGCTACAAGAGTGTGCGCTGCGAGATAGAAAGAAAAGTTACCTGGTTGAAATAGTTGATTAGTTGCCTTATCAATACAGCCATGGTGTGACTTCCCGGTCGCAGTAAAGTTGTCCATTGACGAAGAGTTTATCCACCGTGATGACAGCTCGGCACCCCTCATCAATGAACTTCCTCCGAACAGGGAACAGGCGTCGGCGCCTGTCGAGGATTTCTCTGGGTAATCGATCGATGATGCTGAAGTCCATCCCCTTCAGTTCCCGGCCTCGGCTCTTCACCTGTTCCTTCTGCTTAGAATGTTCGAATTTCGCCACGATGGGTCTCGGCCTACGGTTCTCTGGCTTCTTGGCTCCCAAGCGATGGACGCGGTGAAAAGTGATGTTTTGGATGGCGTCCACTGGGAGTTTGAGCTGTCGCGCCATGAAGGCCCTCACCGATTCTTCAGGGTCTTCCTCGGATTTTTCGGGAATTCCAGCGAAGACAAGATTGTCCCGCATGCTCCGGGCCTGGAGGTCTAGGATCGTCGCCTTCATGGTTTTGTTCTCTCGGGCAAGCTGTGAAACTCCGTCGGTAAGGGACTTCACCGACTCGCGGAGGGCTGCGTTCTCCGTGACCAAGGAGACGATCTGGTTTTGGCTGAAGTCCAGAGATTCACGGATGGCCTGGATTTCTTTGTGAAGCACCTCAACGAGAGCGAGGCGGCCGTCCAAGCAAATGAGCCTCTTATCGATGGAGTCGAGGATGTCTCTGGTGGAGATATTTCTCCAGTTGAGTCCTCCGGGCGGCTCCGCTTGGGTTGTGGTGTCTTGGGTGACTTGTCCGATTTGCCCATAACTACGCGATCGAAGCACCCGTCGATGTACTCCTCCAGATCTTCCAGTTTTTGGCTTGATAAGGCGTTTAGGGTGTTTAATATGCTGGTTTTGTGTCGAAATACTTTGCGGATGTTTTAGTAGTTGATTGTTTTTTTTCAGAGCGCTATGTTCCGCTTGTCTGTGTTCCGCGTGTCGCGCACACTCTCGCGAGATTACAGCATCACGTCAGCAGTACCCACTTCTTAAGAAGAGCGTTACATGCTTTTGTGTGTGTCCAATAAGACGAGAAAAAGGTGCTGGGTTTGTCGCTCGCTCTTTGCTTTTTTGAAAAGAGAAACAAAAGGGATCTGACTACCCGACCTAAGTAAGGTTTTTAACATTGTCACTGTAGTCATAAAATAGCAGCCCTATAGTCACCTTTACACTCCAATTACCCAATATAGTAGACATAATAAGAGGAAAATAAGACATAGACAACCTCTATACTACCCTCTAAGTACGCTTTTTAACATTGTTAGAGCCCTAAAGACATGAAATAGCACCCCTATCGTCACCTTTACACTCCTATTACCCAATATAGTAGAGATAATAAGAGAAAATAAGACATAGAAAACCTGTTTACCATCTTCTAAATACACTTTTTAGCATTATTGGAGCCTGTAGACATGAAATAACACCCCTATAGTCACCTTTACACTCCTATTACCCAATATAGTAGACATAATAAGAGAAAAGAAGACATAAAAGACATAAATAGGACATAATACACACGCACACACACACTAGCCTACGGTTTGTTTGATTGGTATGCGTACTACATGTTTATTTAGTAATAATAGTTATTTACTTGTATATTATAATTAAATACACACGCAGTTGTTACACACAACCACTACTAACCTGTGAAAATACTGCAATTTCTTGAATGATGGTGATGATGATGCTACATAAATACGTGTAGCCAGTCCTTTCTCTTTGAATGTGTGAGTACAATATGTCTTCTGAATGCCTCATATTTGTATTTTGCTTCACTTAGCCATTTTTATGCTGGAAAATGCTTCATTTAGGCCAAAAAAAACATAGAATTTTTTTAAGTATGCATTTCTTTGACAAATAATAGGCCGCAGTTAACTGCGAAACTGCGTTATGATTTTTTAAAACGAAATATATTTGGGAAAACCGCAATTGAGTGAAGCTGCAAAAGTCAAAGTACAAATAAATGAATGCATGGGAAACACTGCTATCTTTTACTGACACTGTGCCTCTTTTTTAATGACAATGTAGTGCAAAAGACTGGAGAAAGTGTGTCTAACAGCAATAAAAGTGTCGATTTCGTTGCATTCCTGTGCAACGTGAACATGGTCGTTTGAGTTGCTTTATTATGAGAGTGTGCTGACATGTGACTTTAAAAGGCTTGCAGCATCTGGTGATGGTAGTGTACTGTACTAGAGAACAGTTTCACACAGACGAGAGCGAGTTGCATCAGGTTGACGCCAGCGTGTTATCATTGGCCTCGTGACGGCGCCAGCTGTTGCGCCGACTCACTCTGCTTACCTCCATGGCGAGGAGGCCCAGGCAGCGCTGTTTCCTCGGTGATTAGCCTCGGCAGCACCGCTTGAACATCAGCGCCTCCATTTTGACTCTTTGTTAGGTGTGTTGGGGCCGCCCCATGTGTCCGTGCCTGCTATCCCGTGGCGACACTATAATTGATCAGGTACTGTATTTGTGTTAAATGGGTCATTTTGAGTGGCAGGAAACACTTAGTGCAGTCTTCTTTTCCACGTGGATCACTGATCTTTCAACATTTTTATTGTTGTAGCAATTTAGTCCTTTGTTGGTCTTCTTTGGATGGCAAACTATTAGATCATCTACTAATCTGTCATGATACCAACCTCAATTCCAAGTACGTTTTTTCACATTATTCGAGCCCTCTAGACATAAAAAAACACCCCTGTAGTCACCTTTACACTCCTATTACCCAATATAGTAGACATAATACGAGAAAGTAAGACATAGAAAACCTCTTTATCACCTTCAAAATATGGTTTTTAACATTATTAGAGCCCTCTCGAGATGAAATAACACCCCTAGAGTCACCTTTACACTCCTATGACCCAACATAGTAGACATAATAAGAGACAATAAGACATATAAGATATAGAAAATCAGTTTACCACCATGTAAGTACGTTTTTTAACATTATTAGAGTCTATTGTTGTCTTAAACCTTCCTCTTTTGGAAAAAAAAACTTTTAAGGGTTTTTACTTACAACTTTTCACTTACAGTATCACTGAGATGCTGTAAACATCCAGCAGCAACACAATGTTTTGGCATGACTACTATTTGGATGAAAAATCTACTGAACCAAGTCGATGATCTACCTTGAGAAGCGTTTGTTTGCTCTGTTTTAGCGGAGAGGTATCACCCCAATAAGGTCACGTCCAGAAATGAGACTGACCAGCGAGAGCTAGCTTGACATGGCTGGCGCCATGAAATATAAATGTCGTTTTTGTGAATTTACCGTTTGCTTTCAAAAATGGAAGAATGTCGAATGTAATTACAAACAATATATAACATATGTTAGGGACCCTTTAAATATAATGTGCACGTTATAGTACATGTAATAGCTCACTATATTGATGAGTTATAGTGGCTAGTCCCGTTATAATGTGTTTATGAGCGAGGACAAACAGGAAGCGCCCCATCTCTCGCATCAATAAATAAGGTTGCACCAAATCTGTCTGTGGCGATCCAATTTTCAAAAAAAAAAAAAAAAAAAAGAAGTAAAAGTTGTGTCCGCAATCAGCAGCGTGGGCTCTGACGACAACGAGGCAAGCGGCGGAAATGAAGGCTTTCACAAACACAAAGACCCAAAGTCCTAGCTGAACGTTAACACGCTACGTCAAATATTTGTAAGTATTAATAAAGTTCATCAACAGTATCTACTGCATCCATTTAACACAGCAAAAATGTGGGGGGAAAAAGAACAAAAAGCTGGAACATCATGAGGAAAAAATGTTAATAATACACACTGTCACCTATATATGACAGCTTTCCATGTCTTAAAAATATCATAAAGTATCAAAATGGACCACGCATCCTTTGATTTTTCTTGATAAAGAACATATATGGACGTAGAACATATTTGATATAGAACATATTAAAACTGTAATGTAAATAATGAAAATGAAAGGAGTGAGCTTCCTTTGATTTTTTTTTCAGTCTGCGACCCTCGTTGGGAAACGTTTGGGCACCCCCGATGTAAAGTCCACACAAAGACCAAAACACAAATAATACTCGACTCTTGAATATTGATGGTTTTTAGAATGTCCCCTAACAAAACCAAAGTAGGTGGTGTGTTTTTTAGCATCTCTGTGTCGTTTTTAATGTCTGTGCTCCACTTTTGGACTCGGCACACATATTTCATTTTTATGTCCATAAACTAGCAAGCAAGCACGCTTTGCTGTGGGGTGAGTCCCACGCGTATCACACACACGCGCACACACACGCAGCAAACAAACCAGTTCAATAGCAACTACACCCCCCACCTCCCGTTTAACATGTCAGTAAAATCATTCTGCGTGTTTGTTTTTTTACATTGCCCTCCAGCGGAAGCAGAAGTGTGAGCGATAAGTCCAAAAGGAGGATGAGGAGTAAAAATGCAGGAGGGAGAGTAGAGAGGAATGCTGGTAAGCCAATAGTGGCACAGAGAGTGAGAAAGGACGAATGAAGTAACGGGAAGTTAGCTAATGCTCTGCCACAGGAAATGGAGTTTGTCGGGGCGGATTGAGATGCATAGATAAAGGTCGCCACGGTATAAGCGTGCATGCGCATGCGTGCGTGCGAGCGTACAAGTGAAGAAGGAATTCCCCCACCTCTACTTCCCTGATTTCAAGCATGCAGTGTGTGAAAGAGAGACGCAGACGTGTGTGCTCCATGTTTTTGCCCTGTATGGATGCGTGTCATGTGACCTTATGTAACACTTTCATCTGTTATGAAAGTGTAAATGAGTCACACCTTCATTACTGTACTCCAGTCCAGCACCCTGTCATTGGGTGTAATGATGGACTGTTTTACTGACTGTGTGGACTATTGCCAGTCTTATTCGGAGGCCTTCTGCATTTTGTGCAAGGTTGTCGCGGTCATAAATTTTACGCGAGAGCAGCGATTACACGAATTAAATTACATGTCTTTGTTACGCACACAAATGTAGTCGCAGGTAGGCGGGGGGAGTCACTGTTGATGTACTACACTGCTGATGGGGATGTCATACAACTTCATGTCAAAAAGCTCCCCCTGTAAGTACAGCAGTTAAAGTGTGGAATGAAGAAACTGATCAAGTACTTCAGGACTGCTTTGGCTGCACAAACTGGGATGTGTTTAAAACTGCAGCGGGGAGGGAAGATTGTACTGTTGATTTGGATGAATATGCTTCTGCTGTTACTGGCTACATTAGCACATGCATAGAGACTGTTACCACCACTAAGTATTACAGAAAATACCCTAACCAAAAACAGTGGATGAACTGTGATGTAAGGGCTAAGCTACGTGCTCGTTCGACTGCATTTGTCATGGGCACCGCTGAGGACTACAAAAAGGCCAGATATGACCTGAGGAGGTCCATACGAGAGGCCAAAAGACAGTACAGACAGAAGCTGGAGGGCTACTATTCCACCTCAGACCCTTGGCGCATGTGGGCGGGGCTCCAGCACATCACAGACTATCGACAGCAGAGTAGCGTAGCCACGTCCAGCCATACCACACTTCCTGATGAGCTGAATGAGTTCTATGCCCCCTTTGACACCCAAACTCCTGATGAGCAGAGAGGGTGGCTGGACTTGGGGAGCACACAGGACTCACCTCTCATGGTGACATCAGCTGATGTGCGCAGGGTTCTAAACAAAACAAACCCACGAAAAGCAGCAAGCCCAGACAACATCTCAGGACGTGCACTTCGGGTTTGCTCATCAGAGCTAGCTGATGTGCTTGCTGACATATTTAACCTGTCACTTGCACAAGCATCTGTACCGACCTGCTTTAAGTCCACCACCATAGTGCCCGTACCCAAGAAGAGCAACGTGACCTGCTTGAATGACTATCGCCCTATAGCACTCACTCCTATTGTTATGAAGTGCTTTGAAAGAATAGTCATGACCCACATCAAAAAGAGCATCCCGGCGGCAACTGTGGACCCTCTACAGTTTGCATATCGCCAGAACCGGTCCACGGATGATGCAGTCAACACTGCCATCCACACAGCCCTTTCTCACCTACAGGGCCAGGACACATACGTCAGAATGCTATTCATAGACTATAGCTCTGCTTTTAATACAGTCAGCCCCCACAAACTCACAAATAAGGTCCTCACACTTGGCCTGTCACCCTCCCTCTGTAACTGGGTGTTTAACTTTCTAACAGGCAGGCCCCAGTCAGTCAGAGTCCACAATCGCACATCCAGCTCAAGAATTGTGAGCACTGGGACCCCACAGGGGTGTGTGCTGAGTCCGCTCCTCTACACGCTCTTCACCTACGATTGCGTGGCCTCCCAGAACAACACCAGCATCATTAAATTTGCGGATGACACTACAGTCATCGGACTGATCACTGGTGGTGTTGAAACATCATACAGAAGAGAGGTGGCGGACCTCATAGCTTGGTGTCGTGATAACAATCTCCTTCTCAATACAGATAAGACCAAAGAGATGATAATTGACCCAAGAACAAGGGAAAAGGAGCCGCATAGACCCCTGTTTATTGATGAGACTGAGGTGGAGAGGGTGAAAACCTTCAAGTTCCTTGGCACACACATCAGCGAGGACCTCACCTGGTCTCACAACACCCAACAAATTCTGAAGAAGTCCCAAAGGAGACTGTACTTCCTGAGAAGACTGAGGAAATTTGGCATGTCCACCACAATCCTGAGTTGCTTCTACAGATGCACTATGGAAAGTGTCCTTACCGCCTCCATCACTGTTTGGTACGGTAACTGTACAACACGTGATAGGAAGGCACTCCAGCGGGTGATCAAGACCTCACAGAACATTGTTGGGGCAGCCCTCCCCTCACTGCAAGACATTTATAAAACTAGAGTCCTACGAAGAACACACAACCTCATCAAGGACAGCACACATCCACAACACTCATTATTCACACTCCTACCGTCAGGCAGACGCTACAGGAGTTTGAAGTCCAGGACCACAAGGCTGGCAAGCAGCTTTTACCCACAGGCCATCAGGCTTCTCAACGAAGCACTCACACACGCCGCACGCAACACACGCACACGCTCATAGCACTTTATTTATTTATTTATTTATTTATTTATTTATTTATTTATTTATTTGTATTATTTATTTGTATTAATGTCTCTTCTGTTTTTGTTGCTTAATTTATTGGTATATATGTTTATGTGTTTATGTTTCTTATGTTCTTTTTCTTGTGTTTTCTTTCTTTTCGTGGGAGAATGAACAGAATAAGATTTTCATTGCATGGTATGCAATGACTGCTGTTTTACCATGCACATGACAATAAAACTCTCTTGAATCTTGAATCTTGAAAATCCCAACTTTCCCTTTAAGTGTAGTTTGTGCACACCTGGAGGTAAGAAGGACTGGAACAAATGAGGATTTCTTGATTGGTCCTAATGAAATATGATGACATGACTACTAGCACATCACTACTACCAGGAGAACCACAGTATAGAGGGGGAGGAGCCACCTGATGTGGCCCAGCAAGGTGCACTGTTCTCGGGCACACGCTCCGAGCAGCCGGCGTGCCGCCACGGAGGTCTCTGGCAAACCTTTTGCACTTTTCAAAGGCTGCGGCGCTGCCATTTCAGGTGGCTGCTAAGGTTTTTTGTTTGCTCGATGGTATTTGGTACAACCAGCACGCAAGTGTCTTCCTCGGAAAGTGCTTGTTTATTTACAGGTGAGTTCAAGGGAAGTTACGACAGGTCGTTAACGTCACAGGCAGGAGAAAAAAGGACCGCTTGATTTGCTCACCTGCACAGTACGGGTAATCTCGACACACAGAAGCGTTTTTTTTAAAATGATCAGTTATCAGAGCTATTTTTAATGTTAAATGGTTTGATGTCATAATTCCCTCATACTGGTCCCTTAATTATTGTGCACCCCTAATTCCCATGATGAATTGTGTGAACGGGTCAATGAAAGTCCTTGAGTCCCTGAAAGGAAAAGTGCACTTTTTTTGGAAAGTTGCCCATCATCCATAATCCTGATGTGAGACATCTTTGCAAGACATCCCAGTGCACAACAATGTCCATATAGGCATGCTTGGAGACGCTGAAGAAGGTTGCCAAATAGACAAAAGCTCCCACAGAAACACACCAGAGTCTTGTCAGAAGCATGGAAGATGTTATGCTTGGCTGACTAAAGTTTTCTTTGGAATTCCACCCTGCTGTTGTTGTGGATTGGTTGACAAGATTTTTGTGTTTTTCTTTTCTTTCAGCATCTCTCGGATAAAAAGGCAGCAAGTTGCGATGAGAGTGAGCAACCCTGGCAGAAGAAGTGACTAGAGCGCTGGGGGGCGGGGGGGATCGAGGAGAAAGCAACAAAGACAAAGACTAGCTTGATGACAAGATGAAGCCAATAAAAAAGCAGGGCCGGCGTTCCCCCCCCTCTACCCGGGCCAAAGGGGGGAAGCGCCGTGGAGCAGGTGAGGCCACCGAAGGAGGGGAAAAAAGAGACTCTGACAAAAACCGAGACCTGCAAGGCCAAGATCCCTTCTCTTTTTCATCCCACTCAGAGTCCTCCGACCCAACCAGAAACCGGGACTCTTCAGACGGCGAATCGCTTGTCATGGACTCTGCGAAAGAGGATCGACCAGCACATTGGGTATTGAGCCACAGCGATAGCGGCGGCAGCAGCTGCAGTAACAGTAGCACGCCAAGCGCCAACAGCAGTCCTAACCCCACGTCCAGTCGCAAAACCGCCACCTTCAAGGCCCGCATTCCCAAGAAGAAATACACATCAGAACACTGCTCAATCACTGCTGCCAGTAGCCATAGCAACGCTGTATCCAGCACGCCCCCTCCTCTTCTGCTGAGCAGTGGAGCCCTCAACCAGGGATCATCGTGTTCAGGTAGTCCTGACAGCAGCAGTCAAAGTCGCAGCCTGATGGCGGACTTCCACGACTTGACCACCGTCAGGGAGCCACCTCAGGATGGTTCCCCGGGACCTCCTATCCTGTCACTGCGAGTGGAGAGGCCAGGAGGGGTAGAGGTGGCCCGGGATGCAGAGCGAGTGTCTCCCAACCCCCTGCCCCGCTGCTCCTCCACGGACACTGCAAGTGAGCACTCTGCAGACCTGGAGGTAGTGACAGATGTTTCCCCATGCCCGTCCTCCAGCCTGCCCGACGCTCTGTCTGATGCTCTGGCCAAAGGACTCAAGAATCAGCGCATCCTCGCCCGACAGCTCATGAGAATAAGTGACAAGGATGGAGGAAGCGAAGGGAGAAACAAAGGGAAGACTTTAGGCTCGGTGTTTCGTGCCGGTGTGGTCCGCAGAGTCAATGGTGAATATGGAAGCCTGGAGGTGCAACTAAATGGGGAGAAGGCACTCTGCCGTTATCCTTATAGACACAACAGCCCACCAGGGGCTGTAGATATCATTCTGGATGCTCCCCCGCCTGGTGTTGACCCCATATTGCTCGGCACCCGCGTCTGTGTGCCCTTTAGCCACGAGGAAGGTGGCGAAGGCCAGTGGTACCAGGAAGGCATGGTGACCCAGGTGGACACTCACCCAGCTGTGGCTAACTGCTACCGTGTCCTGTTGTCTGATGAACGAGCTTCATCTGCCAACGAACATGAGGATGGCAGAGGTGCAGGCGGTGCAACGCAGGCCGTGTGGGTGTCCAGACAAACACTCCGGCTCCTGGTGCCACCTTGGGACCTGGACTTACCATCAAGGGGGGCGGCGGAGGGCATGCGAGATAACGAAAGGGAGCAGGAGGACAAGGATGAAATGGACGTGGAGCAGGAGTTGTGTCGGTTAAGCCGCGGTATGATACCAGGTGTGGGATCTGTGTTGGGAAGGGTGTACCCTTGCATGGCTCCTTTGTCCTCCACATCAGGACACAGCATTACCACTCCAGTCACTCCGGCCTCAGTCCTCAGCCTGGCTCCTGGCCGGGAATGGGACATTGAAAAAGACTTTGCAAGGGAGAGGGATCTCCAGAGAAAACAGGAAAGAGAAAGGGAGAAGAGTGCGAAGCAACAACAGCAACATCATTCCTACATGCCACTCACCCCAGAGGAGGACATGGAGGTGTCCCACTTCAACATGGTGCCAATGGGGGCCATTATCCCGGTGGGCAAACCCATGGCACTGCCTCAACACCGCCACATTGTCTCTAAGCCCCCTCCCGGCTACCTCAATCCTCACCTGTCTGTGGTGCAGGGCATGGGAATCCCCTCTGGCCACCTGACCCTGAACCCTCACCCCCCTCCTTCCCCTGTCCTGCTAGGCCTCGACCCAGCCGTGGCAGCCGCGGCCGCTAGTGCTGCTGTCATTTCCACGCCCCAGCTCCAGCCCCTCCCGCCTATCTCCTCCTCTAGCACGCCCTCCTCCAGAGTGGAGAAAGCATCAGGAGGCGGCTCCTCTGGTGGAGGTGGTGGTGGATCTGGGTCAGGTTCCACTTCTTCCTCCTCTTCACGTTCACGCACCCCGCTGACAGCCGCCCAGCAGAAGTACAAGAAGGGAGATGTGGTTTGCACGCCTACGGGCATCCGTAAGAAGTTCAACGGGAAGCAGTGGAGGAGGCTGTGCTCCCGGGAAGGCTGCTCCAAAGAGTCGCAGCGCAGAGGATACTGCTCAAGACACCTGTCCATGAGGACCAAGGAGATGGAAGCCAGTGGAGGCATCCGGGAGCGAGGAGGGGCTAGCAGCACGGGGACCTTGACCCCATCTGACCTCCGACTGAGCGGGGAACGAGCCAGCTCTGAGTTTGACTGGGATGAGACTTCTCGGGAAAGCAGTGAGGCCAGCAGCCGCGGAGGAGATTCCCGCCCCCGCCTGGTCCTTCCTTCCCTTCTCCCCCATGACCTTTCTCGCTTTGACTTTGACGAGTGTGAAGCAGCAACCATGCTGGTCTCCTTGGGGGGTTCCCGTTCAGGCACACCCTCTTACTCACCCATCTCCAACCAGTCGCCGTTCTCCCCGACCCCGTCACCTTCCCCCTCACCACACTTCGGCTTCCGCCCGGCAAATTTCAGCCCCATCACTGCGCCGTCTTCGCGCCGCCACCGACAGCTGAGTGGCACCAAATTGGGCACTTTAGGCACAGAACGAGAGCGCCACCTCTCAGGCATTGTGCCGACTTTTCAGACCAACCTCACTTTTACGGTGCCCATGAGTCCCAGCAAGAGGAAGCTTGACACCCATCCGCCTCCTCCACTGCCAGCAGTCCAGGACTACCAGAACAAACATGAGCAACAGGGGGTGGGGGATCTGAATCTTGGCCCTGCTGCCTTCAGAGTTCTTTCTCCCCAGAGTCAACCCACAACCCCATCCTCGCTGATTTTCCCCCATCCACGTAGCACCACCAGCCGACCGCCATCCTCTGCTGCTTCGACACCCCCGCCCATGCTGGTCTCCCCAACTCCCCCCTCCCCGCTGCCGCAGGAACCTTCTCTGCGCCGCATCGTGCCCCTGCGGGACTCCCCAGTTATTGTCCGCAACCCAGATGTCCCCCTGGCCAAGTTCTCTGAGGACTCCCTAGCAAGGCAAGAGAGGAGTCGGTCCAGGGAGCTCATCCAGGCCCAACATGCGGCTCCTCCGGGCCTGCAGGCGCCTGTTCCCATCAACGGAGCTACCACCAATGGCGCGGTTCTGCTGCGCAACCCTGGTTCTGCTCTGGTCCTGGTCACCTCCAGCTCTGTAAGGAACACACAGTGTGGAGTTTTTGTGAATTCCACCGAGTGGTACGCTTTGGTTTTGCTAAAAATGGTACTATAGTGGTGTAATCTGTTCACTGGATAATTGTGGGACAACTGGAATGGGAATGTGTAACCCAGCCAACTGAGCTGTACCACTTGGTGGAAACATTTCTTCATGAACGTTTTGAACAAAATATGACACCTCGTTTCCTTCTGATCAGTCCTTGACCCCAGCCTCAGCAGGCCACGTCGCCCTCTCCAGCTCCTCCACCCCGGTCTCAATGTCAACCGCCGCGGGTCCCACCCTGTCTTTGTCAGGATCCGGGGGCCGGGAGAGGAAACCCGAAGCCAGTGGAGGGGCCCTACCTCAACCGGTTGCCTGCCACCCCACACCAACGGCCCTGCTGCCGCTCATATTGCCGGCCGAGTCTCCTCACCCTGCTCCACGCAAGCAAATCATCATGGGACGCCCTGGCACAGGTAAACAAAGCGCTCACCTTTACTATTCTTTGCAGGAGAGTTAAAGTAACTCCTTATACTCTTTACTGTAGTTCTCCTTTAATGTCTTATTTTACAAGCGTAGGTTGCCTGTTGTTCTTTTCTATACTGTATGTATTTGGGCAACTTTGGAAGCACAGTGTGGGATATACGTACATAGAGGTGTTAATCACCATTGTCATGACAACCAAAGCCAAACGCTTATGGCAAATGGATCTTTTTATGTGTCACTTGGGGTTTTTTGAGCGATTGATTTGGAGTGTTAAATGCCACAGTGGCTTGACATGCTGTTTCATTTCAGTTTGTGTCGTGCTGAAGACAAACGGTGACATTGTTTGCCAAGGAGAGCTGCCTGCCTTTTTCTTCATTTTAATTTTTCTACTCATTTTTACTTGAATATGATTACAGTGACATTATTTAGAGATGCACGATACTGTTAACGATGCTCCTCAAGACCAATACAATAATGATAACATTTTTTAAATTTAGATGTAAGTGGAGTCGAGGCAAAAACTCGGGCGTGGGAGGAGTTCGGTGAGGCAATGGAACACGACTTTCGGTCGGCCTCGAAGAGGTTCTGGCAAACCATCCGGCGCCTCAGAAAGGGGAAGCAGTGCCCAGTCCACAGGGACTGTTTACAGTGGGGGACGGGGGCCTGCTGACCTCGACTGAGGATATAGTTGGGCGGTGGAAGGAATACTTTGAGGCCCTTCTCAATCTCACTGACATACCTTCCATGGAGGAAGCAGAGGCTGAGGACACGAACGCGGACAGTTCCATCACCGTGGCTGAGGTATCTGGGGTAGTCAAAACGCTCCCCAGTGGCAAAGTTCCGGGGGTGGACGAGTTTCGCCCTGAATTCCTCAAGGCTCTGGATGTTGAAGGACTGTCTTGGCTGACACGTCTCTTCAACATTGCGTGGAAGTCGGGAACAGGACCTCTGGATTGGCAGACTGGGGCGGTGGTCCCCCTTTTCAAGAAGGGCGACCGGAGGGTGTGTTCCAACTACAGGGGATCACACTCCTCAGCCTCCCTGGGAAAGTCTATTCCAGGGTGCTGGAGAGAAGGGTACGACCGTTAGTCGAACCTCGGCTACAGGAGGTGCAATGTGGTTTTTGTCCTGGTTGCGGAACACTGGACCAGCTCTACACCCTTGCAAGGGTACTGGAGGGTACTTGGGAGTTTGCCCAACCGGTTTACATGTGCTTTGTGGACCTGGAAAAGGCATTCGACCGTGTCCCTCGCGGTGTCCTGTCGGGGGTGCTCCGGGAGTATGTGATTGTTGGCGCGCTACTACGTGCCATTCAGTCCTTGTACAATCGGAGCAGGATCCTGGTTCGCATTGCCAGCAGTAAGTCAAGCCTGTTTCCGGTGAACGTTGGCCTCCGCCAAGGCCTCCCTTTGTCACCGATTCTGTTCATAATTTTCATGGACAGAATTTCTAGGCGCAGCCAAGGTGTCGAGGGAGTCCAGTTCGGGGGCCTTAGGATCTCGTCTCTGCTATTTGCGGACGGAGTGGTCCTGATGGCCTCATCGGGCTGTGACCTGCAGTGTTTACTGGGACGGTTTGCATCTGAATGTGAAGCTTCTGGGATGAGACTCAGCACCTCCAAATCTGAGGCCATGGTTCTCAGTCGGAAAAGGGTGGATTGTTCCCTCCGGGTTGGGAATGAGGTCCTGCCCCAGGTGGAGGAGTTCAAGTATCTCGGGGTCTTGTTCTCAAGTGAGGGAAGGTTGGAGCGTGAGGTCGATAAGCGGATCGGCGCAGCGTCTGCAGTAATGCGGTCGCTGTACCGGACCTTCGTGGTGAAGAGAGAGCTGAGTCGGAAGGCAAAGCTCTCAATTTACCGTTCGATCTATGTTCCCACCCTCACCTATGGTCATTGGGTTGTGACCGAAAGAACGAGATCACGGATACAAGCGGCAGAAATGAGTTTTCTTCTTAGGGTGGCGGGACGCACCCTAAGAGATAGTGTGAGGAGCTCGGTCATCCGGGAGGAGCTCAGAGTAGAGCCGCTGCTCCTTCACATAGAGAGGAGCCAGCTGAGGTGGCTAGTCCGGACGCCTCCCGGAAGCCTCCCTGGTGACGTGTTTCGGGCATGCCCAACCGGGAGAAGGCCCCGGGGAAGACCTAGGACACGCTGGAGGGATTATGTCTCACAGCTGGCCTGGGAACGCCTTGGTGTCCTCCAGGTGGAGCTGGAGGAGGTAGTCGGGGACCGGGAAGTCTGGGCTTCCCTACTAAGACTGCTGCCCCTGCGACCCAGACCAGGATTAGCGGAGGAAAATGGAATGGAATGGAATAGATGTAAGTGTAGTCCATGCACACCTGGAGGTAAGAAGGACCGGAACAAATGAGGATTTGTTGATTAGTCCTAATGAAATATGATGACATGACTACTAGCACATCACTACTACCAGGAGAACCAGAGTATAGGAGGGAGGAAGCCACCTGCTGTGGCCCAGCAAGGTGCACTGTATTTGGGCACACGCTCCGAGCAGCCGGTGCGACACCACGGAGGTCTCTTGCAAATCTTTTGCACTTTTCAAACACCTTCAGGTGGCTGATAATCTTTTTTGTGTGCTCAATGTGGGGTTTGGTTCCCCTCGTCACAGAGCATTTGGTACAACTACCACGCAAAATGTCTCTGAAACAGTGAATGGTTGTGTTTAAGTGAGCTCAGGGGAAGTTTTATTTTTTTTATCGGTTATCTGAGCTATTTTTAATGTTATTGGATTTATCGGTATGTCCTCATAATTTCCTCATATCTGCCCCATAATTATCATCTGACAATTATTGTGCACCCCTATTATTATTATGATTATTACTTGAATTATAACATTGTGGCTAGGTTTGCAAGGGGATTTTTTTTTATTTATTAGTGAGTTAGGGCAGGTTGTAATGATTGTAATTATTTACCACTATGAATTCCTTTTTTTCAAAGTGGTGTACCCCGCCTCTCGCCCGAAGTCAGCTGGGATAGGCTCCAGCATGCCCCCGCAACCCTAATGAGGATGAAGCGGTATAGAAAATGGATGGATGGATGGATGGATGGATGGATGGAATTCCTTTTTTTCAAAGTGTCAAAGTTGTCCAGTGAAAGCAGTTTGCTTGTCTGAGTTGAGAGGCCCGAGTAGAGGTTTCAAATACCAGTCACTCAGGCTCTCCAACATGATGCTCATGATGTGTTTTGGGTTGCATGACTCGTACATGTGGTGCCATAACGTACGTGTGTGCGTGCCAGGGGTGTCGCCCTACATATGAGCGTGTGTGTGCATGTGTGTGAGAGTGAGATAAGGAGTGTTTCAGTGAAACTCTCAAAGGCTGAAAATATTGACAAGTCTAGACATGCAACATAGAGAGTGGAAGTGCAACAAGGACACACACACACACACATGCAGTGTTCCAGACAATCAGACAGGGCATGGAGGGCAGTCCCAGCGTGATGTGAATGTGTTTCATCACCGTGCTGACTAAAAAGGAGCGCCGGTATTGCTGGCGTGTTGTCATGGATACGCTGTTTCCACTGGAAGAATTAGCACAGTGAAAGCCTGAGCTGATTACCCAAGCACGCCGTTATTGCTCCCTCCCTCGCACATCCCTCGCACAGCTGCCAGCAAGCCACCCACCTTTGTAGCGTTGTAGCCTTGCCTCCGCCATGCATTATAAAAAATACAAAAATTTAAAAAAGAAAAGTAAATGCCCACAAATAAATACGCAAAAGGCGGCGGAGGCCCCCACGGCTGAGATTCCTCCTAAATCTAAATATAGCACTGCAGGAAGTCAGCACCATTACTACCTCACCTCAAAGAGTCGGCACAGCCTCCAAAAAACTCTCCGAGATTCCTCCACACTTTTCCCCATGTCAGCAGATATTTTTTTTGTGCATAGGACAGATTTTAGCTCGGATCACTTTAGAAAGTGTTTAGTAGGGGTGTCATGAGACACTGTTTACCACCTTCTAAATACACTTCTTAACATGATTAGAGCCCTCCAGACATGAAATAACACTCCTATAGTCACCTTTACACTCCTATTACCCAATATAGTAGACATAATAAGAGAAAATAAGACATAGAAGAAAAAAACACTTTACTACCTTTTAATTATGCTTTTTAACACGATTAGACTCCTCTAGACATAAAATAACACCCCTACAGTCACCTTTTCACTCCTAATACCCAATATACCAAATCATGACATCACATGTGAAGTGGGCGTTATCTTAGAGATGCAAACAGACGTTCTAAATACAACTTTATTTGCAAGATTTTTGCTCACCATGTCCTCTTTTCGAAGTAAGCAATAGGGAGTATAAAGGTGACTAAAGTGGTGTTATTTCACATCTAGAGGGCTCTAATAATGTTAAAAGCACATTTAGAAGGTTGTAAAGGGGCTTTCTATGTCTTATATGTTTTATGTCATTATCTTCTCTTATTATGTCTACTATATTGGGTAATAGGAGTGTTAAGGAGACTATAGGGGTGTTGTTTCACATTTAGAGGGTACTAATAATGTTAAAAAGCACATTTAGAAGGCCGTAAAGAGGCTTTCTATGTCGTATGTGTTTTATTTTCTCTTATTATGTTTACTATATTAGGTAATAGGGGTGTAAAGGTGACTGTGGGGTGTTATTTCATGTCTAGAGGGCTCACATAATGTTAAAAAGTGTATTTAGAAGGTGGTCACCAGGTTTTACTACAAAAATATTCCATTTATAAATAAGGATTCCTACTTTACAGAAACTCACTTATCACAGTCGGGTCAGAAGTCATTCTTTCTATCTGCAGTCCGCAGCAGCACTGACTCGGACAAACATAATGACCGCTCCCTTTTCCCCCCTCTCCCCTCTCTCCCCTCTCTCCCTGTCCATGCAAACACAGTGTGGACCAACGTGGAGCCTCGCTCTGTGCCAGTGTTCCCCTGGCACTCGCTCGTCCCTTTCCTGGAGCCCAGCCAATCAGGAGCGGCCGCCCAGCCCGCTGACGGCCAGCAGTTTGTCAATCAGAGCCCAGGTAAAACAATTACGGCGTTTAAATAACATAACCCCACTCCTTTTTTAGTAAGCTTGTGTTACGTTGTCATTCAGCACAGTAATAATGTCATGGATTGCAGCTAGGGAGTATTCGTGTGCAGATTTTATCAAGCAGTGCTTGTGCGTGTAACAGGACGTCCCACACCGGCAGCCAAAAGTACACATGCTGTGCAAACTGCCGCCCATGTCAGCATGTTCCAAAACATTGCAACTCAGCACAGTTGGCATTCACACTTCTTGTTTATTCACAGAAAATGACAACCTGTAGTACCACTTGATTCCTCTGGGGGGGCCCAGTGAGTCTTTCACTGACTTGTGTTTGCTTTCAGAGCCTCGATGTGGCGTGGCCCTGGTAAGCGACGGGCGCCCTCGCCCACCAGACTCGGACAGGGGATCCCCGTCACGCCCACCTCTCGCCAATGACAACCCTCACATGGAGAGGGGCGGGGCCGACAGCGAGACGGAGAGTGACATAGATGACCCGTGAGTACAAAACGCCAGACGTTGTTGAGTCAACTCATGCTAGTTGGTGACCCTGGACTCATGAATGAAGGCATGCAGCTGCCAGTAATTACATGTCCATAAAAATGTCCTTTTTGATACCCCTAACACACAGGTGTCAAACTCAAGGCCCGGGAGCCAGATTTGGCCTGCCATATAGTTTTATGTGGCCCGCAAAAGCCTGGAAATATTGCATGTCAAAAAGAAATTATTTTTTTTATTGTTTTAGTTGTATAATTGTGTTTTATATATATTTTATTACATAAATTAAAAAAAAAGCTTTTTAAAAAAATTCCAAAGGACACTTAAATGTGTTGTGCATGTAATTGGAGGTTTTTTTTATTGTTTTGTTGTCAGAGCCTTTTTAAAATGAGTGATACAATACTTGTATACTAAAATGTCTGCTTGGCACCTTGACTACTGATTTCAAGTCAGTGAATTAATAATAAACATAAATAACATATGTCTAATAATATCATGACGCAATTATTTATATTTTTTTCGTCTGAGTTTGACATCCCTGCCCAAACACAATCCAACTACAGATCATCAAACCAAGCGCCTCACTCACTCACTCACTCACTCACTCACTCACTCACTCACTCACGATGCAACCAAAAATAACACAACCAGCAAATGTGGACTATGCGGGTACACACTAATATAATATACATGAAAAGCAATACTATTTTATACTCATTTATTATCCACAAGGCATGCTGGGTAACTTCCTGTTGTGGAAGCAGGCGCGTGGCTTCTCAGCATGCTTTGCAGTAAGCAGTGAGACTCTGGCATCATATCATCACCCATGTCCTTGTGTTGCAACAATACAACTGACAGTGCTTGACTTACTTTTCCACTTGACAGTTGATTTGTCTTAGTTAACATTTTGTGGTGGTGACAGTTTGACACTGGAACAGAGCGTTCCCATTCTGCGCTGGGAAAAGAGGAAACCCGGCGTAGTGATATGGAGTTGTGTTTGTAGCCATGTAGCTTCATTAATTAAACTTGTGTTTGTAAGTACCACTTACACTTCCCGCTACGCTCACAGCGTGCTGTAAAAGCCACTGAAACGGCGCGATGCGGCGTGTTGTCTGCAAACAGTTGTACAGCCTCTGCTCTCTCACTCGCCGCGCTCTTCATCGTCTGCCTCTTGTTTTTGCTCTTTCACGCTGACTCAGACAGCCTGTCTGGCTCGTAGAGTGTTGGTTTTGTTTTCTAAAGAAATGTCTCAGGGTCGCCGCACTCTCGAAAGGCCGCCGCCGCCTGAATGAAAGCCTCCTGACTCCAGACGGCGAGATAACAGGAATGCAAAGTCCACATGTTTGCCCTGTTTAGCATTAGCATGCTGTTGGACATGTTAGCACAGCGATGACTCAATGCGTGCGTGTTGACTCAACAAGGCGTTACCACGACTGCAGACAAGCACGCACGGTAAAGTACACTCTTCAGGGCCACAACACAGGGCTGCCCGTTACGTCCATCACGAGCTACTGCTCGATGGTGAAGGTAGTGTGGGTCGATCGCATGTACGTCACTTTGCAAATGTTGGATGACATCAGTCAGCTAACATTACGCTCCCTTCCTCATTGGCTCTTGCTCCCCTGCGGCAAAGATGAAGTGGTAAACAGACGTCTCAAACTACACACAGATGATGAGATGCAACTTTCATCTTTATTATTCTGATTCCGGATAAACTGGTAAGTTGCCCGTATCTATTATGCGTTCACTTGTAGCGGCGAGTTATGTCGGAAAAAAGTCACTTGTTTGATGGCTTTGCTTCACGCCCTGAACTCCACTATGGAAATGAGTGTTTCTACTTATTTATGTCTTATTTTCTCTTATTATGTCTACTACATTGGATAATAGGAGTGAAAAGGTGACAATAGGGGGGTTGTGTTATGTCTACTGTAGAGGGCTTTAATAATGTTAAGAAGTGTATTTAGTAGGTGGTAAACAGGTTATCAATGTCTTATATGTCTTTTTTCCTCTTATTTGTATTTGCATTTTTACTTCGTATTATTTCTTGTTTTACTAGTTTGTGCAGCACTGTGGAAAGTGTTGATCAGATGTGCTATGCAAATGAAGTGGATTGGATTGACCTGGTTGCCAGCCAACTGCAGGGCTGTTCCATACATAAATACTCATATTTGTACTGTAAATCTAGTAAACAGTATATATTTATAGTATGAGGTAGATATTTGGGGTCATTTTAAAAGTAGCTCGCAGGCTGAAACAGTGTGAGCACCCCTGATCTAGTTCAACCAACAGTTTAGATCATGGTGCCAAATGTGACCTTAACATTCTAATCCAAACGATTTTGCACCGCAGCTTCTCCCCTGGTGTGGCCGCCAGTGATCCGGCGCCCTCGTCTGGCCCTGCGAAGAGACGCACGCAGTCCCTCAGCGCCCTGCCCAAGGACGGAGACAGGAAGGTCAGTCCCACCTGAAGATGCACAAAAAAGCAAAACCATGATGAACTCACAAGTCTGTGCATTTGGCTCCTTTGACTTCCTCCAGAGGGAGAAAGACCACATCCGTCGTCCCATGAACGCCTTCATGATCTTCAGCAAGCGCCACCGAGCCCTGGTACACCAGCGACATCCCAACCAGGACAACAGAACGGTCAGCAAGATCCTGGGGGAGTGGTGGTACGCCCTGGGACCCAACGAGAAACAGCAGTACCACGATTTAGCCTTCCAGGTACGACTCCTTCTTTGTTTTGGATTTATTTCCATCTGTTAGCCAGTGCAGCCCAAAGTAGTGTTACTTAGTAGTGTCTAAGCTTCAGCTTGAGACGTGCTTCCAGGTGAAGGAGGCCCACTTTCGAGCTCATCCAGACTGGAAGTGGTGCAACAAGGACAGAAGGAAGTCTCTGTCTGATGGCCGAGGGGCCGCCAAGGAGCCGCGGGAGAGGAGCATGTCCGAAAGTATAGGTGTGTGTGTGTGTTGCATTGACATGATGATGCAAATGACTGACAACATCAAAGTATTTTCACGACCATAAAGCGCACCATATTAAAAGGCGCAGTCTCAGCTACAGGTGCTATTTTTGTATTCAACACATACACAAGGCGCACCGTGCTATTGGGCGCAGGTATGCATGGTAACACATACTGAAATTAACAAGACCACTTGAAATCAGGATGGTCATCACTCAACACAACAGTCTCAGTCATGGTGCACAACTAAAAACATCACACAGCAACGCAAACACAGACAAGACATTACCTCTATTTTTACAGAACAATAACTAACAACTTTGTAGCTCAAACATGTAACTTTAAGAGTATTTGTACCAAAACACAACTGCAGAGCACGCTGGGGAACAGGAAGTGCTCCCCAGCGACGCACCAAAACACTACCGCAAAGCACGCCGGGGATCGACGCGACAGTACGCTAGCATGCATGCTATTGTATGTTTTTAAAAAGCCAGCGAGAGCAAAACTGAGTTGGGTTGTACTTTATTGAAGTATTTAACAATGTTAGCCCAAGCATCCACAATCCATTAGTGAAGCTGTGTTCGCTAGCTGTCATCCATCACTCCCACGCCGCTCGCAACTTCACTTTAAACGCCGTGTTTACATCCATTCACAAATTGTGGCGAAACTAGCACGGCGCTGCATTCCAGTGTTCGCTAGCTGTCATCTATCGCTCCCACGGCGCTCGCAATGTAACTTTAAACGCCGTGTTTACACCGATGTCCAGCGGTTGGAGTTCCCTCGTCAAGCCTCCCGGAATGATGTTAAGCTCCAGGTTCATTTGTGGTGACGCGTGTGGAAAAACATCCGGTTTCTTTCCGTACACGTCACTCAGCCATTTTCTTCTTCCAGCCGCTTTGGTCCGGCTGGAAACTTTTCTTTAGGCAGCGTCAGCGTCGACCACAGGTAGCAGTTTCTGTCCATTACCATGGCAACCAAGCACAACAGTAAAAGCCGACTTCTCGTGTCGCGTTGTGTGTATCGCTACCGTGCTGGTCTTCTCTGCAGTGTGCTTCACCAGGATGTGGAAAGTGAGCGGCACGTCGTCCATGTTGGTGATGTGGTTGGATGGATAGATGGCGCCATTTCATAATAAAAATATACTTATGTAACTACTGGGGCGTGCCTTTCGCGTCCTCAGTCACGTCCACCTTTCCTTTCCTCTATACAAGCAGCGTGTCGGCAGGCTCCCAGTCAGTCCAGCGGAGCGCTCATAAAAGTCATGCAGCAACACTTACAGATTTTGGAACTCGGTACACACATACGGCGCTTCGCATTATAAGGCGCCCCGCCCATTTTGGAGAAAATTTAAGACTTTTAAGTGCGCCTTGTGGTCGTGAAAATACGGTAAGTCAAAAATGGGCTTCCCCCAAATGGGACATATACAGTTGTCCACAATGTCCTGTGAAGATGACAAAAACAGTTTCAGGACTCTCTCCAACCTCTGGTTGATAGCTTCATGGATTACGTCCACACCTCTTTTGTTATTGTCCCTTGTCATATTGTACAAATAAAATTAATTCATTCTTAATGGGAAACATGAGTACAATCATCCCTCGATTATTGCGGATTCGGTAATTGGTTCCAGACCTGACTGCTATAAGTGCATTTTCACAAAATAGGATTCCTTATTAATAAATGGAATATTTTCATAGTTATGGCATAGAAAACTCTTTTACGATCTTCTAAATAGGGTTTTGAACATGATTAGAGCCCTCTAGGCATGAAATAACACCCCTATAGTCACCTTTACACTCCTATTACCCAATATAGTAGACATAATCAGAGAAAATAAGATACAGTCAAACCTATAGCAGCCACTAAAGGGAAACGGCAAAAGTGGCCGTTATAGACAGGTTGGCGGCCATTTTGAATTTGTGCATGCACATATTGACATGTCTGTGTTTAGAAACTTGTTGTGTTTGCAGATACATATAATTATACTGTTACATGTTGACCAGTAGAGGGCACTGTGGGACTGCGGATAAAAGTTGTAAAGAACTACTAGGTTAATAAACCGCTGTTAATAAAGCCATTAAAGTGCATCGGCGACGTGAGTCTCTCCTTCCCCACAACAAGCGGCATTACAGTATTGACCAGTGCACACCAGGAAATAAACGGTGTCGCTGTCTGCAACAAGCTCCAAAGAAGACAGCTTTTTTATGTGGAACAACTGACAGTTTGTGTGGATCTTGTGAATGATTGTGACTGAGCTAGGACTCAGTAATTAAAGTCTACACACGACGGCTTCATTGATTAAAAAACGAAACTTTTTCGTGCATGAAGCTTCTGCTTGAGTCGGCATTTTGGCCGCTATATGCGGTCAGATATTGACCAAGGGAGACAAAATGGGTGGCCGCTATACACAGGGTCTATAACACACAAATTTTCTGCGGGGGATTTTTCAGTGGCCGCTATAGGCAGGTGGCCGTTCTATACAGGTGGCCGCTAAGACAGGTTTGACTGTATATATGATATAAAAAACCTGTTTACCACCTTCTAAATACGCTTTTTTTACATGATTAGAGCCCTCTAGACATGAAATAACACTCCTATAGTCACCTTTACACTCCTATTACCCAATATAGTAGACATAATAAGAGAAAATAAGATATATATATGATATAGAAAACCTGTTTACCACCTTCTAAATACACTTTTTAACATTATTAGAGCCCTCTAGACATTAAATAACACTCCTATAGTCACCTTTACACTCCTATTACCCAGTAGAGTAGAGATAATAAGAGACAATAAGACATAGAAACCCTGTTTACCACCTTCTAAATACAGCCTCTCGAGGCAAATGTTGCAGATTTGCGACAACTAAATGCTAATCCCCGAATTAATCCACATTCATATTTTATGAGCCCTTTTTTACTCAAAAGTACCACGTTGTGCATGAGCAACAAACAGTTTCCCCAATAGCTCACTAGATGGCGGGTTTTCTCACTTTCAACATGTCTTTCTTCTTGGGTTCACATGAAAGGATTTTTCTAGACATCCATTTCATGTAAGTATTACTACCAATCACCTTTATTTTGAAACCAATACTGTATAAGATGAATCATGACAGTATAGAGATACAGTATATGCCAATTTGTAGATTTGATCTCCTCTGGGTTTTCCCCTAGGGGCAGCTCTATTTCATTGTTGCAGCTTTGCAATGTTTGGCCGGACTAGTACCAATGGATGCCACATGCTTTGTCTTCTAGTTTACCTATATTTTGAGCAACAGTCTATACTAGGGTTATTTTCCTATCACCAGTGTTTACTTATTGATTTGAGTTGTCATTGAGGGTGCATCCTATGGAAAATGAAATAATTTGGAGTGAAGTTAAACACTGTCAGAGGCAGATTTGATCAAACGTAATGGCATAATGTGATGTTCATTTGACTGTTCAGTGAGCAAAACTGATATTCCCTAAATTCCATTGCACATATCATATTAGTATATATCTTTGTTGGACTGGAAGCTTTTTTAGTCAACTAGCTTACAGCATATTCTGGTTGCAGGTTTGTGGTGCGTTATGGCAGGCCGACAAAGATCTTATTCACTCAAGGAAGCCATTGAAATGATTTGCCTTCCTGATGGTGCTTTATCTGAGACAGAATTCATTTCAGACGATGAAATTGGTGATCCAGATTTTGTTGAACCTGCTGAAGCATACGAGTCTGACTTCAGCCTTGATGATGATGAGACACTGGGAGCAATAGCAATACCTAATCCAAACACACTTGATGTTGAAATTCATAACGTACATGCAGACAATTACACTGGGGTCCCAGATGATGATGAACCTCAGCCCGGCCCAGCTCCAGTAAACAAAGTTTTTTCTTGGAGGCAGAGGAAACCCCCAGCAGCTGACATAGACCCTTCATTCCAAGGACCTGCATTCTCACCTCCACCAGATGAAATACCAAGTCCAAAGTGGTATTTTGATCAGTTTATGGATGAATCCGTGTTTGAACTTATTTCTGACCAATCAAACCTGTATGCAGTTATGAAGAATGGCCCAGAACTAAAAACAACCCCTTCTGAAATGGAGCAATTCATTGGTTTACACATATTGATGACAGTAGTACCTATGCCATCATACCGCATGTACTGGCAGTGCAAAGTCCGTGCAAACTGTTTGAAAGTTGAACCGGAAGAAAACAACTCCATTGATGAGCAGATGATCCCCTTCAAAGGAAAAATTGGAATGAAACAATATATCAAGAACAAGCGAAAAAATGGGGAATCAAGGTCTTTACTCGTGCAGGTGTCACTGGACTAGTCTATGACTTTGAAGTATACACTGGAAAAGGGACCGTACCCAATGAGCGTGGACTTGGTGTTGCAGGTGAAGATGTGCTTCGTCTCGTATCAGATGTTCCGAAAGGACTAAACTACAAGTGGTTCTTCAACAACTGGTTCACTTCACCTGAACTCATTGTGGAACTGAAGAAAATGGGAATTCTATCAGTTGCTACCATCAATCAAAACCGTCTACGTGGATGTACCCTCAAAAGTGACAAGGAACTTTCAAAGGCTGGGCGTGGTGCATATGAAGTGAAATATGAAATGACAAGTGGGATGGCAATCGTGAAGTGGTATGATAACAAGGCAGTGTTACTGGCATCATCCTTCATGGCCCTGATCCTGTTGATAGATGCAGAAGGTGGTCAAAAGAGAAGAAGGAATGTGTGGAAGTGGACAGACCCCACATTGTCAAGGTGTACAATAACAACATGGGAGGAGTTTGCTGCACTCTATCGTATTGAACTCCGCCCACGTTGTTGGTATCTGCGCATCTTGTACTATTTGATTGACCTATCACTGGTCAATGGCTGGCTCCTCTACCGCCGTCATCTCACCCAGAAGCAGGAGAAGAAGTATATGCCGCTTCTTGACTTCCGCGCTCAAGTTGCAGATGCCCTCATCAAGGTTGGCAAACGGGCTAACTTGAACAGTCGGAAAAGAGGACGACCGTCATCGGAAGAGGCTCCAGAACGCAGTCAAGCTGCCACATCTTCACCTCCAGGTCAGAGGATCATTGCGCCATCAGTTGAGGTCAGACGAGACCGATTCGATCATTTTCCCATCCATGCTGATAAACGTGGATGATGCAGAGTGTGCAAGAATGGCTACACACAAATGGCCTGTCTGAAGTGCAAAGTACTTTTGTGCTTTACAAAGGACAAAAATTGTTTCTTGGACTACCACACGAAGAAGTGACCTTCAGACCTGGCCTTCTCAATTAGGATTTGAGATGTTGATATAGTATTATTGGTATTATATATCAATATTGTTTGATGTAGGGGATGAAAAGTTATTGTTATTGTTCCTAATCTATACCAAGTTGTTTTTGTTGTTATTCTTCCACTGTAAAGTACTTTGAAACATTGTTTTGAAATGTTCTATGCAAATAAAGTAAGTTTTCATACCATATTAAGTTTTTGGCGTTAATTTACCACACCAGGCCAATGTTGTAAACCTGCAACTTCTCAGAATACATTACATGTGAAGCTTTTGCTAAAAAAAAGTCTGAATTGTATACTACTACCCCATATGACAATTTTCCCCAAATATCAGATTTTTCCTGTTATAAAACTTAATTTGAGCCTCAGAGGGTTAAAAAAAAATACAATTTTACCCCTGTCCTGTCCAGCCTTTAAAGCAGATAGAATAGTAGATCTAAATGCCCTCAAGTGCTCAACAGATTTACTCTGCCAGGGAGAAGTGTGATATACACTTCCCCTGCTATACAGAATTTATTTGACTTTGATGCTTGTTATTAAGCAAATTTGGAGCGACCGGACCGGAGCAGGAGGGGACAGAGAAGAAGAGAAAAGAAAAACAAGACAAGAGACAAGAACAACAACAGCAGCAACAACAACAATTGTGACAACAAGAACAGAACAACAGAAACATACAGAACTACATCAGCAAATAAATGTCTGTGATGACTATAAAGACGAACAAGGACATAAGGACAAAGGACAAAACAATATCAACAACCACAATGACAACGCTGTCAATGACAGTCACACATAATAGTAGTCATGAAATGATGAACTATGATAGTGATCACAATGATAATACTGCATTGAAACATTCACACATAATAGTAGTCATGAAATGATGAACTATGATAGTGAACACAATGATAATACTGCATTGAAACAGTCACACATAATAGTAGTCATGAAATGATGAACTATGATAGTGAACACAATGATAATACTGCATTGAAACAGTCACACATAATAGTAGTCATGAAATGATGAACTATGATAGTGAACACAATGATAATACTGCATTGAAACAGTCACACATAATAGTAGTAATGAAATGATGAACTATGATGGTGAACAGAATGATAATTACTGTAATGCACATCATTGTACAAAAAACTATAGTCATACTGCTGATATCAGCGTCGCTGTAATAAAACCAACAACATAATAACACCCTGGTTAACTCAGTGAGTAATGTGGGGAAGTACGTATGTACTGTGAGTGTGCATATGTACAGGTATCTCTGTATGTGGGGAAGTCTTCATATATATAAAGGTGCAAGAATGTGTGGGCGTGTAATTGTCACTGAGAATGCATGAAAGGAAAGGGGCCGCCTTCATCTCCCAGAGAGCCCCGCCCCAAATAGCCAGGCCGAGCCCCCGCTGCCAGAAGGCCACCAGGCCCACAGGGGCAGGCAGCACAAAGATCAGTGCCCCAAGAGCCAGCCCAGAGAGCCCTCCCCCCTGGGAAGACCAGCAAGGGGCCACAGAGTGGTAATCCCAGCCAAAAATAGGGCACCAGCGGGCCGGAGGACAGCCAACCCCTGAGACCAGCGAGAGATCACACCCCACAAAGGCAGACAAGTACCGGGGGCCACAAAACCGGCAGGCCAGAGACGCCCCCACAACCGGAAAGAAGCCCGCCCGCGCCGAAAGCGAACCACCACACCGCGCCAGCCGACACCCGCGTGGCAGCAAACCCCGGAGAACGAGCGGGAGCGCCGCACCCCAAGCCGCAGGGAGGCCAAGCACCAGAGCCGAGAAGGCGAGACCAGCAGCAGACCAGCCGACGGACCCCACCAGCCACCAGAAGCCAGACCAGCCACATGCCACCAGAGCTGACGGTGCAGCACTCGCGCACCAGAGCCCCACCCCCGACAAGCCCGCAGACAGACCGGGGCAGGCGAAGACACAGACAACGGCCCAGCAGAGCACAAAGAGCAGCGGCGACAAACGCAAGAGCGCCCGGCAGAGCACAACCCCCCCAGCAGGCCCGGCCTGTTTTGGCATGACTACTATTTGGATGAAAAATATACCGAACCAAGTCGATGATCTACCTTGAGAAGCGTTTGTTTGCTCTGTTTTAGCGGAGAGGTATCACCCTGATGGTGTCACGTCCGTAAATGAAACTGACCAGCGAGCGCTAGCTTGTCATGGCACCTTTTAAATATGGTTTTTAACATTATTTGAGCCCCGTAGACATGAAATAACACCCCTATGGTCACCTTTATAATCCTATTACCCAATATAGTAGACATAATAACACAAACTAATGCATATAAGTGTCCTTACCGCCTCCATCACTGTTTGGTACGGTAACTGTACAACACGTGATAGGAAGGCACTCCAGCGGGTGATCAAGACCTCACAGAACATTGTTGGGGCAGCCCTCCCCTCACTGCAAGACATTTATAAAACTAGAGTCCTACGAAGAACACACAACCTCATCAAGGACAGCACACATCCACAACACTCATTATTCACACTCCTACCGTCAGGCAGACGCTACAGGAGTTTGAAGTCCAGGACCACAAGGCTGGCAAACAGCTTTTACCCACAGGCCATCAGGCTTCTCAACGAAGCACTCACACACGCCGCACGCAACACACGCACACACTCATAGCACTTTATTTATTTATTTATTTATTTATTTATTTATTTATTTATTTATTTATTTGTATTATTTATCTGTATTAATGTCTCTTCTGTTGTTGTTGCTTAATTTATGTTTCTTATGTTCTTATTCTTTCTTGTGTTTTCTTTCTTTTCTTGGGAGAATGAACAGAATAAGAATTTCATTGCATAGCAGAACCACCAGTTTTACTGTGCACATGACAATAAAACTCTTGCATCTTGAATCTTGAATATAAGACATAGAAAATCTGTTTAGCACCTTTTAAATATGTTTTTTAACATTATCAGAGCCCTCTAGACATGAAATAACACCCCCAAGCGTGACATGGTGCATTTCCAAACACACAGTGTATCTTTGGTGTATGATCTGCCATATTGGCTCAGATTCTCTTTTGTCTCTCCAGACACTCATTTGGAGTCTCAGGCGCTGGAGGGCAAGTTGGGAAGCTCGGGATGGACGGGCGGAGCAGACCTCCAGGGGGGGCCCTTTGGTGGGCAGCACCCCCGTCCCAGAGCGTTTTCCCAGAGCGCCGTGCACACCCTGGAGCAGAGAGAAGGCGAAGGAGACCACGAGAAGGTAAAGTATTGTTAAGTCTGCAGCTTGAAGGCAGCCGATGCACTCTGGGGAATGTGTGTGTGGTTATCTTTCTGTGAGAACAAAGCAACACAACTGTGTGCGTGTGTGCGAGTGTTTGTCCTTCACACCACTAAAACAGCTTCTTTGTGTGAGAGTTGTTGAGGCAGATAACTCCCGGGGATATCAGCCTCCAACTTAAAACATCTCGCTGTCTGCTTTTGAATGCCTTTGAAGGTGTCAGACACTGAAGCCACTTTTGTCTTGACGTTCACGCCAGTGTGTGTGCTCCTCAAATACACAGCAAGCATTACATACATCCCTCGCCTACGATACCAACTATTAGAGGAGCAAACATTCTTTAACACACACTGCAAGAAAAGTAGATCCTGAAATATTGATACTTCCGATACCAGCTTTTCATGCTCTGACATGGATTGTTAAATCAAAATATTGATATTTTTGATGCTTCAGTCATTTGAGGTGATTGATGAGCGATGGTAAACGGAGCATGTGTGAATTGTGAATAAACTTTTCATTCTCAAAGAAGTTCTTAATACACTAAGTCCCCAACCAACGAACACAATTGGATCCAGACGACCGTTCTTAAGTAGGGGAAAAGGTAACATTACCAATGATATAGGTACTACATGTACGTGTATACATATACAGTATATGTGCATGTATGTAAATATGAGTTTGGATGCAGTAGTAATATTAAACCAGGATAATGAATGAAAAAAACAATAATAAAAGTGATATAATAATACGTAATTATAAATGTTATTTACCTTTGAAGAGGAATCGTTGTGGTGGTGGAGGAGGAGTTATTGAAAAAAAGGACAAATGGTGGTGGTGGTTAGACTCTTCTAAAAGAGGTAGTGTTCTGTGGGTGGTGTAGAATTAAGCAGGCCTATTAACTCTTCATAAACTTTAATCACACGCTCTGTCCGGGTTGTATCAGTGCAATTGATTATTTATTTGAATGGTTTTATTGTTTCGCTCATTTTTTTTTATTGTTTAAAATACCATTTTCACATATTTTGGCCTCTTTTTTTCTCTTGTTGTATATTAGCTTGGCTATATTGTAAATCACCCCAGGGTTTAACACTGATTATAAAATTATTATTTTATTGTAATTAATAATTTATCAAATAAATAACTTAATTTGACAATTCTTTTATTTATAGTTAATTTACTAAATAAAAATTACTTAATTGAATTATTAATTTATTGTTTTTATTTTAATGGAGAATTTATTAAATAAATAAATAAGTTACTTATGTTGAATGATTAAATGATTTTATTTAAATTAATTTATGAAATTTAAAAATTACTTATTTAATTAATGCGTCTTTGTAGGCTCTCAGTCATACAGGAGTTGTCCATCGAGGGAAAGGCTTCTTGAGACGTCATCTGTACTTCTGTAAAGAAGGTGTCGGACGTTTCGCTCCTCATCCGAAGAGCTTCGTCAGCGAACTAATAAGTGCTGGTAGCCTAGGCCTTAAATACAGTAAGAGTGGGCGGAATTGGTGTGCTTTGGTAGCTTTAAGGTGTAGAGACACCTTAAAGCTACCAATCACTCTTTTCAGGACAGCCAGGTAAAGATTTTGGCCAAAGAAAACAGATGGTTTGAAAGAGGAGTAAAGGAAGCTATTTTTGTCAAACAACAGAACCCATCATTGAATCGGAATGGTGGTTTGAGGTTTAATTTGGACCCTGTGTTCAGCAGGTTACTGAGACCAAAACCCACAGCTCTTAGTCTTGCAAATGAGGTGGAGCCAGGGCCGAGCCAGAACAATAGATGCTAACGAGCCAGTATCAGAGTCGTTCATACCCAACTCAGGGAGCTACACTTCCCTTTTATCGGAGGTGCTAATAACAGGATAGGATTATACCACTACTCCGCCCAGGCTTAGTGTAAGGAACCAATAGGAGGAGGGTGTTGGCACACCAATTCCGCCCACTCTTACTGTATTTAAGGCCTAGGCTACCAGCACTTATTAGTTCGCTGACGAAGCTCTTCGGATGAGGAGCGAAACGTCCGACACCTTCTTCACAGAAGTACAGATGACGTCTCAAGAAGCCTTTCCCTTGGTTATTAAATTAATTATTAAATTGTTAAATAATTTTAATCAAATAAATCAATTACTTAAATTTATTCTAAATTAATTTTATTTGAATTAATAATTTAGTAAATAAATTACTTTAATTATTTATTAAATTATCTTATTTTAATTAATAATTTATTAAAGACATAAAGTGCTTACATTTATTATTGAATTATTTTGTTATTTTAATTTAACTAATTGATTAAATAGATACATTACTTAAATTAATTATTTCATTATTGTTTTTATTTTCAGTAATAATTTATTAAATAAATAAAATGCAAAAAAAATCATTGTTTTATTTGAAGGAATAATTTATTTAGTTACTAAATTTACCAGACATTAGGTGAATTTGCACAAGGTATCGGTCTCGGATCGGTATTGCCGATACCAGCCTGAATTTTACTCCGTAACGGATCGAGCGCTCGTTGCATCAATTTGTGTGACAATAAACAATTGAGAACACGTGCACACGTGACTGGGTTAGATTAAAAAAGTCATTTAGTTCAAATGAATGTGAACATCCCCCCCGTCTGATCTGTCTTTTGCTCCACATCAGGAGGAGGAAGCAAGCTTTTTCCAAAACCAGCCTCTGCCACACGGCCCACACCAGGGCGGCGTCAGCGAGGACGTCACCAGCGATGAGGAGCGCATGGTCATCTGTGAGGAGGAGGGGGACGATGATGTCATGGGTGAGTGTCCACGTTTGGGGAATTCCAGTCTAGGTTCAAATCAAATCAAATCAAGCGGCATCTTTTTCAATAAAACATTTGTGACACGTGTGCCGTCCCTCCAGAGGATTCGTGTCCCGAAGGCTACATTGACCTCAAATGTAAGGAGAGGGTGACGGACAGCGATGAAGATGAACCTGATGGGCAGGTGCTCCTCGTGCTGCATGCTAACGTGTGCCGACCTTATGGAAATATTCGACTTCATCTTTTCATCTCCATCTTTTCCTCCAGCATGGCTTCCAGCCACTCTCTAGCTCCTCCCTCCCCTGCCCCTCGCCTCCCACCCCCCACGCCGACTCCACTCCAGGTAAAGGGAAGGCAGGAGGAGGAGGAGGAGGTGGTGCTGATGAAGACTGTGAGAGGAAGAGAAAGAAGGAAGCAGGAGAGGAGGTGGGAGGTGAAGGTGGAGTCGGAGGGGGCGGACAGGGTATCACCTTCCTGCCTATCGCGGCTAGCACGCAACCCCCACAGGGTGTGACCCAGTTCCTCAGCGCCACCAGCGCCGTGGTGACCAACGTGGTGCGACCCATTGCCAGCACGCCCGTGGAGGGTTCCGTCACCCTCAGCTCCCCTCCTCACGACAAGACAGCGACGCTCCTCATTGGAGGAGGCCAGCAGCTGCCAATTGCCGCGGGGGGTGGGTACCTGTCCTCAACCTCCTCCCCCACCTTGGCGGGCAGCAGCGTGGTAACTAGCCTCGTTTTGGGAGGCTCCTTGACACCCCCCCAGCCCTTGAAGCTTCAGCCCCCCCTAGCTGTAATAAGACCCGCCGCCACCACCTCTCCCCTTGCTTTCCCCCCTGTTGGTCCCAAGCCGCTAGCGCAGGTCCAGTACATCCTGCCCGCCCAAAGCCCTTCTCCGCCTCAGCTCACCCACCAGCAAATGCTCTCAGTGCCCACTGACGCCCCCTTGGCCAATGGCACACACTTGGGAGCGGGAGCTACAGCTACGTCAGGATGCAGAGGTGAGACCAGATTGACCCCGACTAATTAAAAGAAAACATTACGTTGTTGTTACACCAACCGATAGATGCGCTGCCACCCACCGGTGCCTGAGTCACTCTATGCACTCGCATCCTCCCACTTTGTTTATCAGGGCCTGAAAGGCCCCTGCGTCCCATGTCAACGTCCCCCGCCCACCTGTGGCTGCCTTTTCGACTTCATGGACGTCTCGTCTCCTCCTTTCAGTTCAAAGCCAGCTGCAGAGCAAGATGCTGGTTCCCATGGCAACTGTCAGAGCGGGGTCCACGCCTCCGCATCCTCCCATCTCCTTGGTGGCCCCGCCTCTTCCTGTGCAAAACAGCCCCCCCACAGGAAACAAGGTGGGAGTTTTGCCCACGACGAGGCCACGGTGTAACCCAGCATGGATTTGATTTCTTTCTGTTGTCCTGCACAGATCATTCAGATTGCTCCCATGCCCGTGGTCCAGACCAACGTACACACGGCAGCAGTGCACCATGGGAGCCCCTTTCCTGTTTCCATGGCGACGATGATGGCTCCCGCTGCACCTGCGCCCCCACAGACCGTTCTTCTGACCTCTCCGCCCACCAGGTGAAGAACACCTGAAAGACTTCACTTGGCCCGAACGTGATGTTGACACGCATAACGCGTCTCTCCTCCAGGATCACCTACGTTCAGTCCGGCCCAGGCGCTACCGCGGCGATGCCCCAGCAAGCCCCCCCCCCTCCGGGTTCTGCCTATCTTCCATCTCCTCTGACGACGTTAGGCTTCACGGCCCTCGCACCGGGCAGCCAGACTCTGGTTCAGCCCATCACCTGCCAGAACCACACGGCCAAGGCAGCTGCACCCGCTGCACCCGCTGCACCCGCTGCCTGTCAGGTAAAGAGCAGGTTGTCAGGTGCCACCTAATACCAAATCCAATATGTCCCTCGTCAGGTTCTAACCGCCATCTACACTGCTCCGCTGGCGCCGAGCGTGGTCACCGTGACAACAGCGCCCTCAGCGCCCGACACCATGGACCATGACGGGCCCAAGCTGATGCAAGGCGCGACGGCAAGCGTGGACCAGAAGGTGGACGTGACGAAGGAGCTGGACGCTCCCGCTGAGGAGGAGGAAGAAGGCCAGCAGACCTCCAGCTCTGTCTTCACACCCGCAGAGGTCACAGGTACACCTTGAGCCACCATGCCGACACAAGCCGCTGCTGTCTTTGATGAACGATTTCATGCTAACCATCTGCATCTTCCTTCCAGCACAACAAGAAGACGACGCCGCTCACTTCATCAAGGAGGAGAGTGTCGGAGAAGAGAAAGAAGACCATGTGGAGCAGAGGATGAAGGAAAACCGTCAAGAGAAAAGAGGCGGAGAGATGGAGAAGGAGGAGCCAAGCAGCAAAGAGGCAAGACAAATTGAATTCTCATGACAGAAGTTGTGCTGACATGTACGCAGTTTGACCCGTGAGTATGTTTGCACGCTTCGCTGCTCTCCAGGTATGTTTTGATGCTTTGAGTCTCCTGTGTGGAGGCCTCACTCATCTCCCACCAAACCCTCGTGTGTAGCGTGACGTGCACGTTGCACCGCTGCAACGCAGGCTGTGGTGGCTCTGCTTTTTTCATTATTTCCTGTGTGTGTTCGACTGAGAAGGTGTGCTGCACACCTTTGCAAACACCTTGTCCTCCCATCTCGGATCAACATTTGCTATCAAAGTGACTGTTGTAATACACTGATGGGTTCCAGCTCCTTGTTTTTTATTGGCCTATGGTACATCGTAGACATAAAACTAAAACCTGAAAAGCAGCAAAATCGGCACATTGTAAAGAGAAAAGACTGAAAGGTTGGTACTAATAACCAGAGGTGGGAGTAAGGTGGTCTTATGCAGGTAAGTCTCAAGGCTTTCTTCTCAAGTCTCGTGTCAAGTCCAAGTGATGACTTACAGGTCAAAGTCAAGACTTCGTCACAAAAAAGGATGATTCAGGATGTACGTAATCCACACTTCAACCTTCTTCAACCTGATTGGGTGTGAACAGGTAGAATAGATTTGTTGAGGCACATTCCAAGGGGAAATATGGAAATGTAATCATAAACATCATCTTTGCCGAATATTTCACTTCAACGCAGCACATTCACTTCAAATCTCAAGTGCTTTCACGTCATCAGACTGAAGTCCAAGTCCTTGATGAAGGCCAAATCTTTAATGATATTTGTCAAGTCGAGTCCAAAGTCATCAAAACTGTCAAAGGAGTCCACACCTCTGCTAAGATTTCAGGTTTTTCAAAAGACCACCCCTTCAATTTCACTGATCTCAAGGCGCACAGAATATTGTGTTGTATGGTTATATAAACATGGAACCTGCCAAAGAAACATTAGACTCCCGTCTTTCATCAGAAAAAACATTTGTTTCTACCTTTTTCCTTTCTTTAGTAATCAGCAGTAGAACATACAGTAGGTACGTTTCAGGAAAATATCAGTTCCCAACTAAAAAAGGGAGAAAAACAGCTTTTTGTGAAAAGATACATTTTTTTGCTTTTGTGACAGCTGAAATATCTAAACAACTATACCAACATAAACAAGAAACACAAAAGGCTTGTTTTACAGCCATTTGTTTACAAATATTATACATTTACAATTTTCACATTTGGAACGGAACGTGTGTGTGAACGCGTGCGTGTGCATGTGCATGCATTAAAATGTCCCTACAATGCGTAACATTCTGCACACTACACTCCTCCACGTTCTCTCTCTTCCTCCTCTCTGTCACGTGTGATTTTCCCATTCAGTCACATGACCGCTCGTATCAGACGCACTTATGCCACCTTGTGGTTTTATGGCATAAAACTGGCGTAAAAGTGACATCCATTAATGTGCACACACGTCATCATCTCTTGTTGCCTCTTGGGATTGGGTGTTGGGGTTTATAAAAATGTATATAAAAGACATCTTTGGTGTTGAATGAGTTAAATATACCACATGAAAAAAAAATATATACTGTATGTATATATGTATAATATATATATATATAAATTTCCTCAAGTTTGTCGGCCTGCAAATGTGGAGTTGTTGTTTTGGAGCGAGTCTGTGGGAAATAATCAAAGAAAAGAAATGAGGAAAATAACCGATCAAGCATTTTTCTCTTTGCAGGCCACAGCTCATACCCCTCCTCCTCCACCATCTTCAAACTTGGACCCCCCTCCTCCTCCGTCCGCCGAAAAAGAGCCCGCTTCCTCCTCCAAGAGGATCAAGTTCCGACCTCCACCCCTGAAGAAGACTCCCGATTCTCAGGACAAGTAAGTGGGACACGTTATCAGACTAACCCTAACCCATCAGAAATGTTCACCTTGGTGTATGTTTCTAAGTATTTCCACAACATTTCCCCCAAGTGCTCATAAAGCTTCTTCTACTTTTTGAAATTCTCCATGCAGGGTTTTGTCAGAGACGTATTTTGAGGAGCGTTTTGCCGAGCTGCCAGAGTTTAACCCGGAGGAGGTGCTGCCCTCGCCCACGCTGCAGAGTCTGGCCACGTCCCCTCGAGCCATCCTGGGCAGCTACCGCAGGAAGAGGCGCAACTCCACGGGTAAGACCAATCACATCTCCACACATGTCACGCAACATCTGATGTCCACGCGCCACCAGAGCTGGAGCCGGCCGTGGAGGACCCAAGCTCACCGAGGAGGAAGACTCGCCGCCTCTCCAGCTGCAGCTCCGAGCCCAACACCCCGAAGAGCGCCGCCAAGTGTGAGGGAGATATCTTCACCTTTGACAGAGCAGGTGGGACACTGACATCTCCGTGGATCGCATCCACAGTCCTCACTCCCAACCTTGTCCCAGCAGGTACAGAAGGGGAGGATCTCCTGGGAGACTTGGACCGGGTGCCCTTCTCCTCGCTGCGTAGGACTCTGGATCAGCGCCGGGCTCTTGTCATGCAGCTCTTTCAGGAACATGGATTCTTTCCCTCAGGTGGGCTGCTGTGATAACTCTGGGCAAAAATACCAGGGTTTGACGTTTCACGGTATTGTAATTGCAGCTCTAAAATGTCCTGTTTGGAAGTCTTTTTTTGAAAAGAGAAAGCAGCCATTTTTAAACCGTATCACGCCACGAGAGTGGAACATAGGCATTCCAAATAAGAAAATAATGGATGAATTATTTTGAAATAAATCCAAACTAAATATTACAGCTGCAAGCAGCGTTGAGCGGGCCCTCGCACCCCCACACACGTCAAAGGGCGTGTGCATTCCATTTCCTGTTGCCGCTGGGTGGCGCTGAGAGAAATTCAGTAAGTGAGCTATGTGAGCTGGCTTCAAGGTGTGGTCTTCATCATATGTGCCAATTATGATGAAGATCTGACCTTGCGGAATCGAGTTATTCATGTTTGCACTACAGTTTAGTACCAAATTGTCTGATTGGTCGTCAAAGTTCGTTGCCGTGCCCCACCCGCATCTTACGGAACAGCCCAACACCCTTCGGGATATAACATCGCCCGTCTGTCGAGTAGCCATGATTTTAATTTGGGCTCATGTGGTCAAAGTTCCGAGGACTAGTTTGTTGAAATACAACCCCTGGTTTTCATCCTAAAACAAAATGGCCAACTTCCTGTTTATTTTGGACCATGAGCTCTTGAGCTTTTTTTGTGCATGCCGTCATGGTTGACATCTCCACCAAATGTTGTGATGATCTGTGAAACTGTGGCAGGGGCTCATTTTTCACAAATTTTAAGTGCGCGCTACTGAGTGAGCTTTGCGGGCTCATGTTTGGGACCCCTGAAATATCAAATATTTCACCTGACCTGATGCGCTTGCAAATTTTGGTGAGTTTAATGCATGTTAAGGCCCTCAAACATATCATAGAATCGGGAGAATAATAATAATAATGATAAAGAAAAGGCTATGGCTCGGTGCTTGGGCCCTAATCATAATAATAATAATAATAATAATAATAATAATAATAATAATAATAATAATAATAATGAAAAGGCTATGGCTCGGTGCTTGGGCCCTAATCATAATAATAATAATAATAATAATAATAATAATAATAATAATAATGAAAAGGCTATGGCTCGGTGCTTGGGCCCTAATCATAATAATAATAATAATAATAATAATAATAATAATAATAATAATAATAATAATGAAAAGACTATGGCTCAGTGCTTGGGCCCTAATAATAATAATAATAATAATAATAATAATAATGAAAAGGCTATGGCTCTGTGCTTGGGCCCTAATCATAATAATAATAATAATAATAATAATAATAATAATAATGAAAAGGCTATGGCTCGGTGCTTGGGCCCTAATCATAATAATAATAATAATAATAATAATAATAATAATAATAATGAAAAGGCTATGGCTCGGTGCTTGGGCCCTAATGTCACTGCAGTCTACTGTGGATAACAAATATTTTCTCAGCAAAATGCAATCACCTGCCTCAAGAAGTTCATAATATAAATCATTTTTTAAAAAAACTGTCAGGTCGCACTTTTCCACAAACTTGCACTTTGAGACACTAAGTGGTTGTTGCTTGTTGCTGTATAGCACCTATCCTCCAGTCCTGTCTCCTTCTCAGTCACACCTACACATTTGGTGACCCTCCATGTGAGTAACGCCGCTCAATGCTAACGAGGCAGCTAACCACTTTTGGCAACACATGGAAGCCCAGTTCCAACTGCGAGGAATAACACAGGACGTGGACTGGACCTCCACTTTCTCTCCTGTCCTAGAAATGCTCTGACACACAGTGACTTTTTCATTCCATGGGTCAGCTTGAAACCTTGAACCCAAACGTGACACACTTGAAAGGAAAAGTGCACTTTTTTCTCACACAGTCCTCATGTGAGACATGAACACTCGTGTCTTTCTCTTTTCGGTAAAAAGAGGCAGCTAATGAATGCAGGTAATGGGACACACCTATCCCGCCTATGAAAACAGCTCCAAGGAGGTTTAGTGGTTTTCTATCCATGCTGTGAGCGTGTAGTAACAGGTACATTCATGATAACATGTCATACTTGGACTATTCTGGCAGCTTTGATTTCACATAGCAACATAGAAAGGAACGCTACACCTAGCGTCAAAAACAACAACACAGCTCCGATATGTAGCGTTACCTTTGGCTAGCGTGTGCTGAAGCTAGCGGCTAGCCGGCTAGTAGCTAGCCGCTGTGGTGTGGTGAGGTGTCACTACGCCAGTAAGGTAGTTCTTGGGTGTAACAATGTTAATAACAATAATAATAACAATGTGCTTCATATGCAGCTCATATGATGGAAATGGAGGCTTTCTAGGTGGAATGGGTGCGTCCCATTACGTGCATTAATTAGCTGCCTCTTTTTATCTGTTTTTCTATCTTTAGAAGGCACAGAGAAGAGAAATACATGTGTTCATGTCTCACATAAAGATTGTGGATGATGGGTAAAATTCAAAACAAAAAAGTGCACTTTTCCTTGAATTTTGGGAAGGGCCATATTCAGGATTGGGGCTGACTACCTGCCATGTCTCCTCCCTCCAGCTCAGGCCACCGCTGCCTTTCAGGCTCGCTACGCAGACACCTTCCCCACCAAGGTGTGCCTGCAGCTCAAGATACGTGAAGTCCGCCAAAAGATCATGCAGACTGCCACGCCGGGAGCCGGGGAACCCGGCGGCTCGGCCGAGGCCGGCCCCACCTTCAATCTGTCCTTTCGGGATGATGGAGGAGGGGCGGAGCAGCAAGGCGACAAAGGCCGGAGCCTGGCGGAGCCAAAAAGCGAAGGATCATAAGTGGGCTTTGGATGCAGGATCGTACTCCACTGTGACCTGCGTGGAAGATCATCATCACAATGTGGTCGGGAATCTTCAAAAAGATGCTCACTGTTCCCAGAAGGCTGAAGGAATGGACAATCTTTACAGGATACTTTCACTTCTTGACCCAGGTCTGCCCTCAGCACATTTGCACAGTAGTTAGCTTTGGGCGCAAACTCTGTGCTACACACACACACACACACACACACACACACACACACAGTATAAACCAGGGTGCAGGTCTAGTCTCCAGCATGCACACACTTTACAAATCAGACTGTTACTCTTGATTGGCAGCACCCAGGAGCTGCCACCAAGGAGTGTGTGCGTGCGTGCATGTGCATGTTGCACGCACGCACACACGCACACATATGAAAGCACTTTGTCACTTAGCGTGCAGATGCAGTTTGCTGTTGCCAGCCAGCCCTCAGTTGCCATTGACTTGACCTCGCAGTCCTGCCACTCCTCAGCACAGTGGCCTGGACACAAATCACAACCCCGACAACCTCCACGGATATTCCACCGCCCCTCGATGCTGCAAGACAGACAGCGTGCACACACACACACACACACACACACACACACACAGGCATGGACAGTGCAGTGTGTACGCACACCGCTGCACATTTTTAGTGATTGTAAGAAGACAAAGTGATTTTTGTGTTGACCAATCTTTGCACCTTCAGTTGTTGCCATGTTGAAAGACTGAAACCCCCGCATTGGCGGGATCGTGTGTTTGAAAGCGTAAAGAGATTATGTCAAAGACATGAGGCAGGGAAAGGCGTTTGACACTGGACGGGAGATGGACGGATCCAAAAAGTTCATATGCAATGCAACAACAAGATGTCAGGCTCACAGACGGAGACAACAAACAAAAGAAGAGAAAAGAAAACCACACTGGTTGGATCTCCCAGTGGAGACGATGTTGCTTTCTCGTTATCGTTGCCGTTTTTCTCTCATGGCTAGTGTTTCTTCTGCAGCATACCGTCAAGAAAATCACAACAAAAAGAAAAAAAAGAAAAAAACTTTGGACTTTAGAAGTCGCCCCCCCCCCTACGTTTGATTTTTAAATGTTAAGCAGGGGGAGGCCGTCTCGTCCCTCTCTGTCATCGTTCTTTGTAAAATGTTGAAATCAGGTGTTTGCACAATCCCAGCAGCCCCCCTCTTGTCCGAGAGCGCCGCGAGTTCAATCAGGAAAGTATTGTTTTTAGCAGAAAAGACAATAACCTTGTTCCACATGTTATCAATGACCCCTGCACCCCCCCACGCTGTACCTCTCTCAAGCGTTGTTAGAAAGTGCCCTTAAGCACTGGTCCCGGGTCAAGCGCTATGTAGCTCAGGATGGTTCTGGTCAGGTTGAGTTCAGGGAAAGCAGATCCTAGACCAGCCCTGGAGGGCAGTTGTCTCTGAAGCCCCCAAACCCCCCCCCCCCCCCCCCTTCTTCTTTCCCTCCCTTCTCCACACATAATCCTTTCCCATCAAATTGTGCAATAGGACATTTCTTGTTTTCTGGGAATGGGTGGGTTTGGACATGTAGAACAAAAGGTAGATTTTTGATTTATCTCCTAAAACTACAGGACACACCTGTGGTCGTAGCTCGCCCCCACATAGCCACAATGGGGTGGAAATGCATCATTTAGCTTCCATCTTCAGCATTTGTGCATCCCTTCCCAGGTATAAAGTCATACTGCAACCATAGGAACAAGTTTTTGGATGGTTATTGGGCTCGTCTTTTGAAAATGAAATCCTAACACCTGGTGTTCTGGTGTAACATCTAGCGTTGCTGGGAACACATCTCTTTGAGTCCTGGTACTGGAAAGATTCTTTCACTTGCCAATGTGCTGCTCTTAATTTGAAGTTTCAACACAAACATCCACTGTGAACACCGAAGTACAACACTTTTCATGCAAACAGTTTTGTGTTCTCTTGCAAAAATTCATCCTTTTCTTTTTTTTTTTTTTTTTTAGTCATCAATGTTTTTTCTCCATGTTCCCTCAGCGGCTCCGTATTCAGAAGTAAAGTATTGCGAGATCTTGCAAAACTGGTTACATGAAGAGTTTTGTACTTCTGCTACTTCAGTGTTCAGCGTGTTGAACCTTCAAATGAAGAGCAGCACATTGGTTGCGTCTGTCCTGTGAGTGTTTACTTGTGAAAGCATCCCATGTACGGCTAATCAATGTACTTCCTTTCCAGCACCAGTACTCAAAGAGACGCTAGCTAGCTCGCATTTTATTTTCAAAAGACGAGCCAAATAACTGCCGCATGGTGGCCGAGTGGTTAGCATGTTGGCCACACAGTCAGGAGATCGGGAAGGCCAGTGTGGAGTTTGCATGTTCTCCACATGCGTGGGTTTCCTCCCACATTCCAAAAACATGCATGTTAGCTTCATTGGAGACTCTAAATGGTCCATAGGTATGAATGTGAGTGTTTATATGTGCCCTGCCATTGGCTGGACACCAGTCCAGGGTGTACCCCGCCTGTTGGCCCAAAACTTAGCTGGGATAGGCTCCAGCATACCCACGCGACCCTAATGAGGATAAGCGTAATACCGCTACAATTGTACAGGAAGGGATGCACAAATGCTGAAGATGGAAGCTAAATGATGCATTTCCACCCCGTTGCGGCTATGTGGGGGCGAGCTACGACCACAAGTGTGTCCTGTAGCTTCACATAGTTTTGCGAGATAATGCAAAACTTTGGCGAGCTCTTGCTCTTGAGCTGCTGTTGTTGTTGTTGTTGTTGTTGTTGTTTGTTTTCCCATCAGTTTCTTTTTCTCCATGTCCCCTGGGGGGGCTCCATAGGGAGGAAGGCTGAGTGCCATACATAGAGGATGAGATGTTGAAGAGAGAGACTATACCTTACTAAAAGTCACACTTTGAATAGCACTTTGCTTCCCTGGTGAAGAGTTGGGGGGTGTATGATGATGATGATGATGATGATGATGATGGGCATCTCTTGAACTTGTCTGTAAACAGTTGGATGTGTGAAAAAAATCTATCTATTCAGCGTTTTTTCCATATATGTGCATTTAGGTCTGTGTTTGGGTGTGCGTGTGCGTTTTTGGCACATGCAGCGAGCACGCAGTAAACATGATGGACGGCCGACCACTCATCCTGTCATCCCACAGCAACATGAACAAGCGTCTATTTTTCATTTTCATACTCCACTCTAGAGACAGTATTTTTATAGTCACCACGACTATTTTGTCCACCATGTTGACTGTTATGGGTTCCATTGAGGATATACAGTATGTATGACATATACTGTATCTTCAGGCAATTTATGGTAAAACAGGTAATAAGCATCCCGAAAGGGGCTGCCATGTGTCCCATCTGCATGAAAGCTGCAAACACCCACCCACACACACACACACACACACGTATGCGTGTATACTGTGTGATTGTTTCTCAAAAGGAATTTGTTCTTACATTGGAGAAGGAATTTTAGGATGAGTGAGGTGAGTGCGAAGTCATAAGCAGGCATGATGACCATGTGCAATATTTCTAAATGACAAAGTCAATATTGAAAATATTAAAGATCTAACACAATGTCCGACGTTGTGGACGCTAATGTTTTTGGTGGGGTTTTGTCTCATTGTTTATCTTATCTAGAGCGGGGGTCTCAAAGTCAACTCCCCAGCATGTTTTCGAAGAAGTTGTTGAAGTTACGTCTTTAGAGTTAACATTAGGACCGTCACAAGACACTCTGTTCACGAGACGAGACGATGCACGGCTGTGGGTCTACGACAACGAAACTAGTTGACGTTGCTTTTAAGAAAAGTACAATGAAAAGTATTGTAGTGAACCCTCTTCCTGCCTGTTTGGAGGCGGGGGACGAGGAAAACAGACACGCGTGCACATGGCAATATATTGATGATACATTTCATTTTTATTGTGTGACAAATTCATTTATTTATTATTGTCCCAGGCCGAGTGCCTACAAGACGGGTTTTTTTTCCGAGCAAGTAATCTTGTTACGTTTTAATCTCGCGAGATCTTGTGACAGCCCTAGTAGTTGTTTAATATGCACCGTAGTACACGCACTATGTGCTACATTTTGTGCTGTCATTGTGTTTGCACCGTGATTGTAGGTAGTGTTCTCCATCTATTTTCGACGACACTTGTCCTCACTAGGGTCGCGGAGGTGTGCTGGACTCGCGGGTAGGTAATGTTTATTTCGCTGTATAACACGTTCACTGTGAGTTGGGTGTTGGTTAGCTAGCGCTTCCCCAATTAAATAGCGCCTTACTTTAAGCAAGCTGCAAGCAACCTCAGCTTTTGTGAGGTTTAAGTTCGTGGGTCATACTAAACTTTCATGTCAAGTAAGAAACCACAGAATATGGTTGCGAGTCATTACTTTCAGGCCCCGCGTCTCAAAGTGAAATACTCAAAACGTTGATAATTGTGTTCAGTTTTGATGGACACTGTTGATTATGGTTATTGTTACACAATGCTAAATGCAGCAGCCGAGTTAAAAAATATTGACATGTTTTTGCATGAGGATTTGTGGTGATATACACTGATGAACAGTTTTAATTTGGCCCTGTTCCACTGTGAAGTTTGTACTAGAGAGCTGTGAAAGCCAAAGCAGTGAACCTGAGCTAGAGCGACATGCAACTACATGTCCCATGCTGCTTTGCGGCCACCCTGTTTCTGGGTGTCTAGCAACAGCTAACCAGCCCAGACAGCCGGCGGCAGCGGCGACAACTGTGGTTCGTAGCTTCCAGTAAAATCAGTCGCCGTCGGGTTTTCACAGTTGAGGGTCGCTTGGCTGGAAAGAGTGGGGGATACAACTGCGAAGATATGAGCGGCAGCGGGCGGCCCAGGACCAGCTCGTTTGCTGAGCCGCCAGGTGTTCCAGGAGCCGCCGCCGCGCCCGCCGGATCAGCCGTTGCCGTGGGGAGCAGCACAGGAAAGTCCGGGGTCTTGCAGGCCTCCGGCAGCAGCTTGTCGGGATGCTCGAACCTCAAGCTAGCAAGTATGCTTTCAAGTACTATACATTCAGTCGCTCCTTCGGTTGGATTTGACTATAATAACGCAATTTCCGTCCACGAGTCAACACCTCGAAGACAGTCAGTCCCTTTTCGTCCCTCCTGCTAGCTAGCATGCTAACGTTAGCCACTTGTTTTGTACCAGTTCACCGCCCAGCCAGTCACTGAGCGCAGCCAGATGCTTGCTAAATGAACATTCTGTAATCATCACATTTGCTACTTCTTCACAAATATCTCCTGCCGTTGCTCAATGTTGAAACGGCGAAACAGGACAAACGTGGCGAAGCTCGACTGGAGTAGCGGCTAAACGGTCATTGTTCCTCGGAGCTACTGGTGGCTCAGGTCCTGCTGGAAAGTTGCCTCCTCACAAGGTCAACTGGGGGGGTCCACAAGCCTCGGAAGGACGCCAGTGATTGAGACCCAGAGCTGTTTGGCTTGCTAGCTGTGTCTGTTTTGCTGCTCCTTCTTGGAAAGTGGATCTCATTTCCACTTTACGAGATTGTTTCCCCACTAGGGCCTTTAAAAGCGTCTCTTTTGGATGTGATGGATGTGTTTTCAGACATGAGGCTTATCCATAGAGGCGCCATTAACCCAGTTAGGCTGATGAATGGCAGGGAGAATGATGTGCTTTGACATTTTTACAGGACATGTACCATGTCTTCAAACTGATAACTTGCTTCTCAAGACTGACAGGATAACCCATCACTTTTTCTTACCTACTTTTTTAAAATTTAAATGTAAGTGTAGTTTGGGCACACCTGGAGGTGAGAAGGACTGGAACAAATGAGGATTTGTTGATTGGTCTTAATGAAATATGATGACATGACTACTCGCAGGAGAACCAGAGTATAGAGGGGAGGAACCACCTGCTATGGCAGCAAGGTGCACTGTATTCAGGCACGCGCTCTGAGCAGAAGGCGTGATGCCACTGAGATCTCTGGCAAACCTTTTTGCACTTTTCACATGTTGTGGCGCTGGCGTTTCAGGTGGCTGCTAGGGGTTTTTTTTGTGCTCAGTGTCCCCCAGCCCCCAATACAAGTGAGCTCAGGGAGGAGGAAAAGGGAGCGTTTGATTTGCTCACCAGCACAGTCCGGGTAATCTCAACTCATTGGAGTGTTTTTTGAAATGATTGGTTATCTGAGCTATTTATGTTATTGGATCTTTAACATTTCGGCTCTATGCTGCTAAAATGACATTTTTTTCTCATTTAAAAGTTTGTTCTCGTTGGAATATGACTCTTAATATTTTGACTTTATTGTAAATTATGTACATTTTTCCATAATATTTGAACTTTGAGTCATAATTTTACCCATTATTCTCGTAAAATGACAACTTTTTCTCTGAATACTTCTTTGATCGTAGTCTTGTAAAATGATGCTTGTTTTTTCCAACACTGCTGGCTCTTTTCAACAAAGGTGTACAGTTTGCTGAATTTGTCAGCACATTTCCCAGAACCTTTTATGACATCTCAGCTGGTCAAAATTCACAGAGCAAACGGTCCAAGGTTTGCGGGTAGTGGTGCTCCACTTTGGTGCGAGTGTGGCATTTCAATGAAAGTGACCTCTGTGGGTCAGCTTCGCGCGCGAAGGAATTATTTTTGCTAAGTGTGAACCTAAACATGACCTCCTCAGCGTGAGCGGCCCTCAGCTGGCATGTTTGAGAGAGGCACTGGAAAGGGTGACCTGACACTGTCAGAGTGCTACTAATTTAAATGTAAACTTTGTTATTGTGGTTGCTGAAAGCTCTTCGGAATATTTTGACCGACGTAACTGGAATAACAGAAAGTAACGGCTCGCAGGATGACACTGCTGCACGCTAGTCAGTGTCGTTATTTGGAACATCACATGTTTACACTTGCACTATTCAACTTGTGGGAAGAGGCAGAGCTAGGGATGTCACAAGATTTCTCGATCAGAAAACAAATGTCTCGTGCACAGGGCTTGGGATGATAATTCAATCATGAATCGCACAGTAAATGAAAATGAAGTGGATAAATCAATAATCACCATGTGCATGCGGGTCTGTTTTCCTCGTCTCTCGCCTCCAAACAGGCAGGAAGAGGGTTCACTAACCAGTCACTAACAGGCCATTTGGATAAAAGGCGGCACCACGACTCCTGTCTGTCGCTCGGGCTGCAACAGTTGCGCTCTCTTGTCAGTCATATAGTTTCTTTGTCTGGGTGGGTGGAGGCGGGGCCGCTAGCACACACAAAGTGCAGAAGAGTGTAACGTAGTGTAAATTAAATGAGTAGATCGCAATATATTGTCATGTGTTTTCATTGTGCTTTTCTCAAAAGTAAAGTTCAAATCTCGTTCTCGTAGAACCAACCTGGTGTGGCGATACCCCTGGTGCATGTGACACAGTAATAGTGTGCGATGTTGACTATCATCCGTTGTTGCCCATGTGGACGACCACTATCGTAGTTTAAAGGACAAAGAAAGTTATCTGGCCTGTTTTTGGGTGATTCCCAGTTGGATTAGTCTTCAGTGTGAACGTGACAGTCCAAATCTCAGGCATCCACGCTCTCACTACCCTAAACACTCAAATGTCTGGTGGATGCACGATGAGGTGTTCTTCCGCTTGAAGTGTGCTTAATGAAGCTACGTGTTCTCTTGTTGCTTTCTAGGAGACAGCGGCAAGGTGACGACAGTGGTGGCCACGCCGGGACAGGGCCCGGACCGCCCACAGGAAGTCTCCTACAGTGACATCAAGGCGAGTAGATGACATGACGGCCCCTCCTTAGAAGTGTTTCCCAATCATTCATTGAAAGCACAGATAGATGTAGTGCTGCCAGAGAATAAGAAGTAGGGGTGTCACAAGATTCAAACAAATTGGACATGCTGGCTTGTTCGGGTTGATGGGCTGACTTTGCTCATGATTAATATTCCCATACGGGCTGTGGCATTTGGCTTTTTTCCCTCCTAATTTCTACTACATTACTTTGCATTGCTCCTCATGAGGCTCATTTGTAAGCTAGAATACCCCCCCCTCCACAGACACAAAGTATAACTGACGAGAGCTCTCGCTCCCTTGTCCTATGGAACACTGTTGTCTATGAAGTGTCTACGTACGGAAAGCCATGCACAGAGTGAACTCTCTTCCTGCCTGTTTGGGGGAAAACAGACACGCATGCACATGGCAATATATTCATTATCCACTTCATTTTCATTTATTGTGTCATCAATTATTTAGTTATCAGACATTTTTTAAAATCTTGTCACATTTGAATCCTGTGAGTATTCAGATCAAAAAAGCAACTAGCGACAAGCCTAGTGAGACTTTTGGGTCATCTGAAAAGGACGTATTGCTCTTCTTAACGAGCAGTGGGTGCTCCTGTGGGCCCCTCCTCCACCTAAAAGCACTCACAGACTTGTTTGTTTAGCGACATGAGTAGTTTTATTTGCTTTTCATGTTTTGTTTTTTTTTTA
>NC_072838.1:0-20000 GCF_027744805.1 Dunckerocampus dactyliophorus | reverse complement strand
TCCGGCCTCCAAATTAGGGTTCTTACCATTTAGGGTTCTTTTTCTATTCCAATCAGGGGCATTTATCCTTAGGGTTAGGGTTAGGGTTAGGGTTAGGGTTAGGGTTAGGGTTAGGGTTAGGGCCAGGGTTAGGGTTAGGGTTAGGGCCAGGGCTAGGGTTAGGGCTAGGGTTAGGGTTGGGGCTAATTTCACTTAGGGTTACCACTGATTGGGGTTAATTTCACCTAGGGTTACGACTGGTTAAGGTTAGGGCTTAAATTAGGGGTAGGGCTCGTTCCAGTTGGGGTTACGATTAAGGTTAGGACTTCAAATTAGGGTAAGGCTTAATCCAAATATTTCACAGTTGTGGTTCGAATTATTGCTCCAATTGGCTTTCAACTTCCCTAACACTATTTACAAAGAACAGTAGGGCAGGAGCTTCCCCGGAGGTGGCACTGGCAGGCTAGGCTTTTGGAACAAAAGTCCACCCCCCCAAAAACCGGGGAAGCGGCACAAGCACGGGCCTACCTCCAGTTCAAACCCCCACCCCATCATGAAACCAAACATTGTTCTAGTGCTCCCGTGATTAGGCTTTAGTGCTCTTCGTGCATGTGGTGTCATTCTATTCCTCGTTCGTTCTGTCTCTTCGCTGTCCTCAGCGGAAATTATTTCGCTTCTGTGGCCCTCTTGGCTACACAGTGCATTCATTTGGCTTCTGCGGCTCTCTGGCTACGCAGTGCAATCCCCCGATGTGTGTGGCTCTATTTGCTTCGCGACGTTTCGACTTATTTTAGTCTTCTTCAGGCAGCCCAAACACACATCCCCCAGACAGAAAATATCATGGCACCCCCTAGTACTACTCGTTGCACTTCTTGTGCTTAATATATTGCCACCGCCTTCCTTGCCTCTGACCCCACAACCACCAAGAGCTTCCTGCAGAGCAACACTGTCCATACTTTGGTCTGGTCCTTTTCCACCAACAGGTGTTCCAATCCTGGCTTACTAGCCTTTTCTAACAGGTAAGTATTTTTCCTTTTAATTTCTGCTATATGGGTCTATTTCCCTTTCCATTTTTCTAATTTTCTAACAGGTGAGTATATTTTCCTTTTCTCTGTTTTTTCATTGTCCTCTTTTTACAGGTGAGTAGTTTACTCTTCCCCTGACCAAATCCAAATGACCGCCCTGTAAGTTTTGGTCTCTATTTATAATGTGGCTCAATCGCTCCCTCTAGTGGGGCTCCAATTGACTTGCTGGTCCTTAAGTCAGCATTTCCTGAAAAAATGTTCTCTCCCTATCAGGTCTGCCATCCACCTTCATCCACATCCCACCGTGCCATCCCACCCCCACTCCCCCCTCCCAGTCCAAAACATCCCCCCACCCTTCACCCCACCCCATTATTTCTAACTTTCTGGCCTTTTAATTTGTCCAATTTGGCCTTTATTTCTTTAATAATTTAGGGTTCCTCCAAACCTCCGACTTGATGGTATAAGTCCCAAAACACGTGCTTTGCATGCCTCCATCCTCCAAGACCTGATGTTATAAGTCCCAAAGCACATGTTCTGTATGCCTCCGGCCTCCAAATTAGGGTTCTTACCATTTAGGGTTCTTTTTCTATTCCAATCAGGGGCATTTATCCTTAGGGTTAGGGTTAGGGTTAGGGTTAGGGTTAGGGTTAGGGTTAGGGTTAGGGCCAGGGTTAGGGTTAGGGTTAGGGCCAGGGCTAGGGTTAGGGCTAGGGTTAGGGTTGGGGCTAATTTCACTTAGGGTTACCACTGATTGGGGTTAATTTCACCTAGGGTTACGACTGGTTAAGGTTAGGGCTTAAATTAGGGGTAGGGCTCGTTCCAGTTGGGGTTACGATTAAGGTTAGGACTTCAAATTAGGGTAAGGCTTAATCCAAATATTTCACAGTTGTGGTTCGAATTATTGCTCCAATTGGCTTTCAACTTCCCTAACACTATTTACAAAGAACAGTAGGGCAGGAGCTTCCCCGGAGGTGGCACTGGCAGGCTAGGCTTTTGGAACAAAAGTCCACCCCCCCAAAAACCGGGGAAGCGGCACAAGCACGGGCCTACCTCCAGTTCAAACCCCCACCCCATCATGAAACCAAACATTGTTCTAGTGCTCCCGTGATTAGGCTTTAGTGCTCTTCGTGCATGTGGTGTCATTCTATTCCTCGTTCGTTCTGTCTCTTCGCTGTCCTCAGCGGAAATTATTTCGCTTCTGTGGCCCTCTTGGCTACACAGTGCATTCATTTGGCTTCTGCGGCTCTCTGGCTACGCAGTGCAATCCCCCGATGTGTGTGGCTCTATTTGCTTCGCGACGTTTCGACTTATTTTAGTCTTCTTCAGGCAGCCCAAACACACATCCCCCAGACAGAAAATATCATGGCACCCCCTAGTACTACTCGTTGCACTTCTTGTGCTTAATATATTGCCACCGCCTTCCTTGCCTCTGACCCCACAACCACCAAGAGCTTCCTGCAGAGCAACACTGTCCATACTTTGGTCTGGTCCTTTTCCACCAACAGGTGTTCCAATCCTGGCTTACTAGCCTTTTCTAACAGGTAAGTATTTTTCCTTTTAATTTCTGCTATATGGGTCTATTTCCCTTTCCATTTTTCTAATTTTCTAACAGGTGAGTATATTTTCCTTTTCTCTGTTTTTTCATTGTCCTCTTTTTACAGGTGAGTAGTTTACTCTTCCCCTGACCAAATCCAAATGACCGCCCTGTAAGTTTTGGTCTCTATTTATAATGTGGCTCAATCGCTCCCTCTAGTGGGGCTCCAATTGACTTGCTGGTCCTTAAGTCAGCATTTCCTGAAAAAATGTTCTCTCCCTATCAGGTCTGCCATCCACCTTCATCCACATCCCACCGTGCCATCCCACCCCCACTCCCCCCTCCCAGTCCAAAACATCCCCCCACCCTTCACCCCACCCCATTATTTCTAACTTTCTGGCCTTTTAATTTGTCCAATTTGGCCTTTATTTCTTTAATAATTTAGGGTTCCTCCAAACCTCCGACTTGATGGTATAAGTCCCAAAACACGTGCTTTGCATGCCTCCATCCTCCAAGACCTGATGTTATAAGTCCCAAAGCACATGTTCTGTATGCCTCCGGCCTCCAAATTAGGGTTCTTACCATTTAGGGTTCTTTTTCTATTCCAATCAGGGGCATTTATCCTTAGGGTTAGGGTTAGGGTTAGGGTTAGGGTTAGGGTTAGGGCCAGGGTTAGGGTTAGGGTTAGGGCCAGGGCTAGGGTTAGGGCCAGGGTTAGGGTTAGGGTTAGGGCCAGGGCTAGGGTTAGGGCTAGGGTTAGGGTTGGGGCTAATTTCACTTAGGGTTACCACTGATTGGGGTTAATTTCACCTAGGGTTACGACTGGTTAAGGTTAGGGCTTAAATTAGGGGTAGGGCTCGTTCCAGTTGGGGTTACGATTAAGGTTAGGACTTCAAATTAGGGTAAGGCTTAATCCAAATATTTCACAGTTGTGGTTCGAATTATTGCTCCAATTGGCTTTCAACTTCCCTAACACTATTTACAAAGAACAGTAGGGCAGGAGCTTCCCCGGAGGTGGCACTGGCAGGCTAGGCTTTTGGAACAAAAGTCCACCCCCCCAAAAACCGGGGAAGCGGCACAAGCACGGGCCTACCTCCAGTTCAAACCCCCACCCCATCATGAAACCAAACATTGTTCTAGTGCTCCCGTGATTAGGCTTTAGTGCTCTTCGTGCATGTGGTGTCATTCTATTCCTCGTTCGTTCTGTCTCTTCGCTGTCCTCAGCGGAAATTATTTCGCTTCTGTGGCCCTCTTGGCTACACAGTGCATTCATTTGGCTTCTGCGGCTCTCTGGCTACGCAGTGCAATCCCCCGATGTGTGTGGCTCTATTTGCTTCGCGACGTTTCGACTTATTTTAGTCTTCTTCAGGCAGCCCAAACACACATCCCCCAGACAGAAAATATCATGGCACCCCCTAGTACTACTCGTTGCACTTCTTGTGCTTAATATATTGCCACCGCCTTCCTTGCCTCTGACCCCACAACCACCAAGAGCTTCCTGCAGAGCAACACTGTCCATACTTTGGTCTGGTCCTTTTCCACCAACAGGTGTTCCAATCCTGGCTTACTAGCCTTTTCTAACAGGTAAGTATTTTTCCTTTTAATTTCTGCTATATGGGTCTATTTCCCTTTCCATTTTTCTAATTTTCTAACAGGTGAGTATATTTTCCTTTTCTCTGTTTTTTCATTGTCCTCTTTTTACAGGTGAGTAGTTTACTCTTCCCCTGACCAAATCCAAATGACCGCCCTGTAAGTTTTGGTCTCTATTTATAATGTGGCTCAATCGCTCCCTCTAGTGGGGCTCCAATTGACTTGCTGGTCCTTAAGTCAGCATTTCCTGAAAAAATGTTCTCTCCCTATCAGGTCTGCCATCCACCTTCATCCACATCCCACCGTGCCATCCCACCCCCACTCCCCCCTCCCAGTCCAAAACATCCCCCCACCCTTCACCCCACCCCATTATTTCTAACTTTCTGGCCTTTTAATTTGTCCAATTTGGCCTTTATTTCTTTAATAATTTAGGGTTCCTCCAAACCTCCGACTTGATGGTATAAGTCCCAAAACACGTGCTTTGCATGCCTCCATCCTCCAAGACCTGATGTTATAAGTCCCAAAGCACATGTTCTGTATGCCTCCGGCCTCCAAATTAGGGTTCTTACCATTTAGGGTTCTTTTTCTATTCCAATCAGGGGCATTTATCCTTAGGGTTAGGGTTAGGGTTAGGGTTAGGGTTAGGGTTAGGGTTAGGGTTAGGGCCAGGGTTAGGGTTAGGGTTAGGGCCAGGGCTAGGGTTAGGGCTAGGGTTAGGGTTGGGGCTAATTTCACTTAGGGTTACCACTGATTGGGGTTAATTTCACCTAGGGTTACGACTGGTTAAGGTTAGGGCTTAAATTAGGGGTAGGGCTCGTTCCAGTTGGGGTTACGATTAAGGTTAGGACTTCAAATTAGGGTAAGGCTTAATCCAAATATTTCACAGTTGTGGTTCGAATTATTGCTCCAATTGGCTTTCAACTTCCCTAACACTATTTACAAAGAACAGTAGGGCAGGAGCTTCCCCGGAGGTGGCACTGGCAGGCTAGGCTTTTGGAACAAAAGTCCACCCCCCCAAAAACCGGGGAAGCGGCACAAGCACGGGCCTACCTCCAGTTCAAACCCCCACCCCATCATGAAACCAAACATTGTTCTAGTGCTCCCGTGATTAGGCTTTAGTGCTCTTCGTGCATGTGGTGTCATTCTATTCCTCGTTCGTTCTGTCTCTTCGCTGTCCTCAGCGGAAATTATTTCGCTTCTGTGGCCCTCTTGGCTACACAGTGCATTCATTTGGCTTCTGCGGCTCTCTGGCTACGCAGTGCAATCCCCCGATGTGTGTGGCTCTATTTGCTTCGCGACGTTTCGACTTATTTTAGTCTTCTTCAGGCAGCCCAAACACACATCCCCCAGACAGAAAATATCATGGCACCCCCTAGTACTACTCGTTGCACTTCTTGTGCTTAATATATTGCCACCGCCTTCCTTGCCTCTGACCCCACAACCACCAAGAGCTTCCTGCAGAGCAACACTGTCCATACTTTGGTCTGGTCCTTTTCCACCAACAGGTGTTCCAATCCTGGCTTACTAGCCTTTTCTAACAGGTAAGTATTTTTCCTTTTAATTTCTGCTATATGGGTCTATTTCCCTTTCCATTTTTCTAATTTTCTAACAGGTGAGTATATTTTCCTTTTCTCTGTTTTTTCATTGTCCTCTTTTTACAGGTGAGTAGTTTACTCTTCCCCTGACCAAATCCAAATGACCGCCCTGTAAGTTTTGGTCTCTATTTATAATGTGGCTCAATCGCTCCCTCTAGTGGGGCTCCAATTGACTTGCTGGTCCTTAAGTCAGCATTTCCTGAAAAAATGTTCTCTCCCTATCAGGTCTGCCATCCACCTTCATCCACATCCCACCGTGCCATCCCACCCCCACTCCCCCCTCCCAGTCCAAAACATCCCCCCACCCTTCACCCCACCCCATTATTTCTAACTTTCTGGCCTTTTAATTTGTCCAATTTGGCCTTTATTTCTTTAATAATTTAGGGTTCCTCCAAACCTCCGACTTGATGGTATAAGTCCCAAAACACGTGCTTTGCATGCCTCCATCCTCCAAGACCTGATGTTATAAGTCCCAAAGCACATGTTCTGTATGCCTCCGGCCTCCAAATTAGGGTTCTTACCATTTAGGGTTCTTTTTCTATTCCAATCAGGGGCATTTATCCTTAGGGTTAGGGTTAGGGTTAGGGTTAGGGTTAGGGTTAGGGTTAGGGTTAGGGCCAGGGTTAGGGTTAGGGTTAGGGCCAGGGCTAGGGTTAGGGCTAGGGTTAGGGTTGGGGCTAATTTCACTTAGGGTTACCACTGATTGGGGTTAATTTCACCTAGGGTTACGACTGGTTAAGGTTAGGGCTTAAATTAGGGGTAGGGCTCGTTCCAGTTGGGGTTACGATTAAGGTTAGGACTTCAAATTAGGGTAAGGCTTAATCCAAATATTTCACAGTTGTGGTTCGAATTATTGCTCCAATTGGCTTTCAACTTCCCTAACACTATTTACAAAGAACAGTAGGGCAGGAGCTTCCCCGGAGGTGGCACTGGCAGGCTAGGCTTTTGGAACAAAAGTCCACCCCCCCAAAAACCGGGGAAGCGGCACAAGCACGGGCCTACCTCCAGTTCAAACCCCCACCCCATCATGAAACCAAACATTGTTCTAGTGCTCCCGTGATTAGGCTTTAGTGCTCTTCGTGCATGTGGTGTCATTCTATTCCTCGTTCGTTCTGTCTCTTCGCTGTCCTCAGCGGAAATTATTTCGCTTCTGTGGCCCTCTTGGCTACACAGTGCATTCATTTGGCTTCTGCGGCTCTCTGGCTACGCAGTGCAATCCCCCGATGTGTGTGGCTCTATTTGCTTCGCGACGTTTCGACTTATTTTAGTCTTCTTCAGGCAGCCCAAACACACATCCCCCAGACAGAAAATATCATGGCACCCCCTAGTACTACTCGTTGCACTTCTTGTGCTTAATATATTGCCACCGCCTTCCTTGCCTCTGACCCCACAACCACCAAGAGCTTCCTGCAGAGCAACACTGTCCATACTTTGGTCTGGTCCTTTTCCACCAACAGGTGTTCCAATCCTGGCTTACTAGCCTTTTCTAACAGGTAAGTATTTTTCCTTTTAATTTCTGCTATATGGGTCTATTTCCCTTTCCATTTTTCTAATTTTCTAACAGGTGAGTATATTTTCCTTTTCTCTGTTTTTTCATTGTCCTCTTTTTACAGGTGAGTAGTTTACTCTTCCCCTGACCAAATCCAAATGACCGCCCTGTAAGTTTTGGTCTCTATTTATAATGTGGCTCAATCGCTCCCTCTAGTGGGGCTCCAATTGACTTGCTGGTCCTTAAGTCAGCATTTCCTGAAAAAATGTTCTCTCCCTATCAGGTCTGCCATCCACCTTCATCCACATCCCACCGTGCCATCCCACCCCCACTCCCCCCTCCCAGTCCAAAACATCCCCCCACCCTTCACCCCACCCCATTATTTCTAACTTTCTGGCCTTTTAATTTGTCCAATTTGGCCTTTATTTCTTTAATAATTTAGGGTTCCTCCAAACCTCCGACTTGATGGTATAAGTCCCAAAACACGTGCTTTGCATGCCTCCATCCTCCAAGACCTGATGTTATAAGTCCCAAAGCACATGTTCTGTATGCCTCCGGCCTCCAAATTAGGGTTCTTACCATTTAGGGTTCTTTTTCTATTCCAATCAGGGGCATTTATCCTTAGGGTTAGGGTTAGGGTTAGGGTTAGGGTTAGGGTTAGGGCCAGGGTTAGGGTTAGGGTTAGGGCCAGGGCTAGGGTTAGGGCCAGGGTTAGGGTTAGGGTTAGGGCCAGGGCTAGGGTTAGGGCTAGGGTTAGGGTTGGGGCTAATTTCACTTAGGGTTACCACTGATTGGGGTTAATTTCACCTAGGGTTACGACTGGTTAAGGTTAGGGCTTAAATTAGGGGTAGGGCTCGTTCCAGTTGGGGTTACGATTAAGGTTAGGACTTCAAATTAGGGTAAGGCTTAATCCAAATATTTCACAGTTGTGGTTCGAATTATTGCTCCAATTGGCTTTCAACTTCCCTAACACTATTTACAAAGAACAGTAGGGCAGGAGCTTCCCCGGAGGTGGCACTGGCAGGCTAGGCTTTTGGAACAAAAGTCCACCCCCCCAAAAACCGGGGAAGCGGCACAAGCACGGGCCTACCTCCAGTTCAAACCCCCACCCCATCATGAAACCAAACATTGTTCTAGTGCTCCCGTGATTAGGCTTTAGTGCTCTTCGTGCATGTGGTGTCATTCTATTCCTCGTTCGTTCTGTCTCTTCGCTGTCCTCAGCGGAAATTATTTCGCTTCTGTGGCCCTCTTGGCTACACAGTGCATTCATTTGGCTTCTGCGGCTCTCTGGCTACGCAGTGCAATCCCCCGATGTGTGTGGCTCTATTTGCTTCGCGACGTTTCGACTTATTTTAGTCTTCTTCAGGCAGCCCAAACACACATCCCCCAGACAGAAAATATCATGGCACCCCCTAGTACTACTCGTTGCACTTCTTGTGCTTAATATATTGCCACCGCCTTCCTTGCCTCTGACCCCACAACCACCAAGAGCTTCCTGCAGAGCAACACTGTCCATACTTTGGTCTGGTCCTTTTCCACCAACAGGTGTTCCAATCCTGGCTTACTAGCCTTTTCTAACAGGTAAGTATTTTTCCTTTTAATTTCTGCTATATGGGTCTATTTCCCTTTCCATTTTTCTAATTTTCTAACAGGTGAGTATATTTTCCTTTTCTCTGTTTTTTCATTGTCCTCTTTTTACAGGTGAGTAGTTTACTCTTCCCCTGACCAAATCCAAATGACCGCCCTGTAAGTTTTGGTCTCTATTTATAATGTGGCTCAATCGCTCCCTCTAGTGGGGCTCCAATTGACTTGCTGGTCCTTAAGTCAGCATTTCCTGAAAAAATGTTCTCTCCCTATCAGGTCTGCCATCCACCTTCATCCACATCCCACCGTGCCATCCCACCCCCACTCCCCCCTCCCAGTCCAAAACATCCCCCCACCCTTCACCCCACCCCATTATTTCTAACTTTCTGGCCTTTTAATTTGTCCAATTTGGCCTTTATTTCTTTAATAATTTAGGGTTCCTCCAAACCTCCGACTTGATGGTATAAGTCCCAAAACACGTGCTTTGCATGCCTCCATCCTCCAAGACCTGATGTTATAAGTCCCAAAGCACATGTTCTGTATGCCTCCGGCCTCCAAATTAGGGTTCTTACCATTTAGGGTTCTTTTTCTATTCCAATCAGGGGCATTTATCCTTAGGGTTAGGGTTAGGGTTAGGGTTAGGGTTAGGGTTAGGGTTAGGGTTAGGGCCAGGGTTAGGGTTAGGGTTAGGGCCAGGGCTAGGGTTAGGGCTAGGGTTAGGGTTGGGGCTAATTTCACTTAGGGTTACCACTGATTGGGGTTAATTTCACCTAGGGTTACGACTGGTTAAGGTTAGGGCTTAAATTAGGGGTAGGGCTCGTTCCAGTTGGGGTTACGATTAAGGTTAGGACTTCAAATTAGGGTAAGGCTTAATCCAAATATTTCACAGTTGTGGTTCGAATTATTGCTCCAATTGGCTTTCAACTTCCCTAACACTATTTACAAAGAACAGTAGGGCAGGAGCTTCCCCGGAGGTGGCACTGGCAGGCTAGGCTTTTGGAACAAAAGTCCACCCCCCCAAAAACCGGGGAAGCGGCACAAGCACGGGCCTACCTCCAGTTCAAACCCCCACCCCATCATGAAACCAAACATTGTTCTAGTGCTCCCGTGATTAGGCTTTAGTGCTCTTCGTGCATGTGGTGTCATTCTATTCCTCGTTCGTTCTGTCTCTTCGCTGTCCTCAGCGGAAATTATTTCGCTTCTGTGGCCCTCTTGGCTACACAGTGCATTCATTTGGCTTCTGCGGCTCTCTGGCTACGCAGTGCAATCCCCCGATGTGTGTGGCTCTATTTGCTTCGCGACGTTTCGACTTATTTTAGTCTTCTTCAGGCAGCCCAAACACACATCCCCCAGACAGAAAATATCATGGCACCCCCTAGTACTACTCGTTGCACTTCTTGTGCTTAATATATTGCCACCGCCTTCCTTGCCTCTGACCCCACAACCACCAAGAGCTTCCTGCAGAGCAACACTGTCCATACTTTGGTCTGGTCCTTTTCCACCAACAGGTGTTCCAATCCTGGCTTACTAGCCTTTTCTAACAGGTAAGTATTTTTCCTTTTAATTTCTGCTATATGGGTCTATTTCCCTTTCCATTTTTCTAATTTTCTAACAGGTGAGTATATTTTCCTTTTCTCTGTTTTTTCATTGTCCTCTTTTTACAGGTGAGTAGTTTACTCTTCCCCTGACCAAATCCAAATGACCGCCCTGTAAGTTTTGGTCTCTATTTATAATGTGGCTCAATCGCTCCCTCTAGTGGGGCTCCAATTGACTTGCTGGTCCTTAAGTCAGCATTTCCTGAAAAAATGTTCTCTCCCTATCAGGTCTGCCATCCACCTTCATCCACATCCCACCGTGCCATCCCACCCCCACTCCCCCCTCCCAGTCCAAAACATCCCCCCACCCTTCACCCCACCCCATTATTTCTAACTTTCTGGCCTTTTAATTTGTCCAATTTGGCCTTTATTTCTTTAATAATTTAGGGTTCCTCCAAACCTCCGACTTGATGGTATAAGTCCCAAAACACGTGCTTTGCATGCCTCCATCCTCCAAGACCTGATGTTATAAGTCCCAAAGCACATGTTCTGTATGCCTCCGGCCTCCAAATTAGGGTTCTTACCATTTAGGGTTCTTTTTCTATTCCAATCAGGGGCATTTATCCTTAGGGTTAGGGTTAGGGTTAGGGTTAGGGTTAGGGTTAGGGCCAGGGTTAGGGTTAGGGTTAGGGCCAGGGCTAGGGTTAGGGCCAGGGTTAGGGTTAGGGTTAGGGCCAGGGCTAGGGTTAGGGCTAGGGTTAGGGTTGGGGCTAATTTCACTTAGGGTTACCACTGATTGGGGTTAATTTCACCTAGGGTTACGACTGGTTAAGGTTAGGGCTTAAATTAGGGGTAGGGCTCGTTCCAGTTGGGGTTACGATTAAGGTTAGGACTTCAAATTAGGGTAAGGCTTAATCCAAATATTTCACAGTTGTGGTTCGAATTATTGCTCCAATTGGCTTTCAACTTCCCTAACACTATTTACAAAGAACAGTAGGGCAGGAGCTTCCCCGGAGGTGGCACTGGCAGGCTAGGCTTTTGGAACAAAAGTCCACCCCCCCAAAAACCGGGGAAGCGGCACAAGCACGGGCCTACCTCCAGTTCAAACCCCCACCCCATCATGAAACCAAACATTGTTCTAGTGCTCCCGTGATTAGGCTTTAGTGCTCTTCGTGCATGTGGTGTCATTCTATTCCTCGTTCGTTCTGTCTCTTCGCTGTCCTCAGCGGAAATTATTTCGCTTCTGTGGCCCTCTTGGCTACACAGTGCATTCATTTGGCTTCTGCGGCTCTCTGGCTACGCAGTGCAATCCCCCGATGTGTGTGGCTCTATTTGCTTCGCGACGTTTCGACTTATTTTAGTCTTCTTCAGGCAGCCCAAACACACATCCCCCAGACAGAAAATATCATGGCACCCCCTAGTACTACTCGTTGCACTTCTTGTGCTTAATATATTGCCACCGCCTTCCTTGCCTCTGACCCCACAACCACCAAGAGCTTCCTGCAGAGCAACACTGTCCATACTTTGGTCTGGTCCTTTTCCACCAACAGGTGTTCCAATCCTGGCTTACTAGCCTTTTCTAACAGGTAAGTATTTTTCCTTTTAATTTCTGCTATATGGGTCTATTTCCCTTTCCATTTTTCTAATTTTCTAACAGGTGAGTATATTTTCCTTTTCTCTGTTTTTTCATTGTCCTCTTTTTACAGGTGAGTAGTTTACTCTTCCCCTGACCAAATCCAAATGACCGCCCTGTAAGTTTTGGTCTCTATTTATAATGTGGCTCAATCGCTCCCTCTAGTGGGGCTCCAATTGACTTGCTGGTCCTTAAGTCAGCATTTCCTGAAAAAATGTTCTCTCCCTATCAGGTCTGCCATCCACCTTCATCCACATCCCACCGTGCCATCCCACCCCCACTCCCCCCTCCCAGTCCAAAACATCCCCCCACCCTTCACCCCACCCCATTATTTCTAACTTTCTGGCCTTTTAATTTGTCCAATTTGGCCTTTATTTCTTTAATAATTTAGGGTTCCTCCAAACCTCCGACTTGATGGTATAAGTCCCAAAACACGTGCTTTGCATGCCTCCATCCTCCAAGACCTGATGTTATAAGTCCCAAAGCACATGTTCTGTATGCCTCCGGCCTCCAAATTAGGGTTCTTACCATTTAGGGTTCTTTTTCTATTCCAATCAGGGGCATTTATCCTTAGGGTTAGGGTTAGGGTTAGGGTTAGGGTTAGGGTTAGGGTTAGGGTTAGGGCCAGGGTTAGGGTTAGGGTTAGGGCCAGGGCTAGGGTTAGGGCTAGGGTTAGGGTTGGGGCTAATTTCACTTAGGGTTACCACTGATTGGGGTTAATTTCACCTAGGGTTACGACTGGTTAAGGTTAGGGCTTAAATTAGGGGTAGGGCTCGTTCCAGTTGGGGTTACGATTAAGGTTAGGACTTCAAATTAGGGTAAGGCTTAATCCAAATATTTCACAGTTGTGGTTCGAATTATTGCTCCAATTGGCTTTCAACTTCCCTAACACTATTTACAAAGAACAGTAGGGCAGGAGCTTCCCCGGAGGTGGCACTGGCAGGCTAGGCTTTTGGAACAAAAGTCCACCCCCCCAAAAACCGGGGAAGCGGCACAAGCACGGGCCTACCTCCAGTTCAAACCCCCACCCCATCATGAAACCAAACATTGTTCTAGTGCTCCCGTGATTAGGCTTTAGTGCTCTTCGTGCATGTGGTGTCATTCTATTCCTCGTTCGTTCTGTCTCTTCGCTGTCCTCAGCGGAAATTATTTCGCTTCTGTGGCCCTCTTGGCTACACAGTGCATTCATTTGGCTTCTGCGGCTCTCTGGCTACGCAGTGCAATCCCCCGATGTGTGTGGCTCTATTTGCTTCGCGACGTTTCGACTTATTTTAGTCTTCTTCAGGCAGCCCAAACACACATCCCCCAGACAGAAAATATCATGGCACCCCCTAGTACTACTCGTTGCACTTCTTGTGCTTAATATATTGCCACCGCCTTCCTTGCCTCTGACCCCACAACCACCAAGAGCTTCCTGCAGAGCAACACTGTCCATACTTTGGTCTGGTCCTTTTCCACCAACAGGTGTTCCAATCCTGGCTTACTAGCCTTTTCTAACAGGTAAGTATTTTTCCTTTTAATTTCTGCTATATGGGTCTATTTCCCTTTCCATTTTTCTAATTTTCTAACAGGTGAGTATATTTTCCTTTTCTCTGTTTTTTCATTGTCCTCTTTTTACAGGTGAGTAGTTTACTCTTCCCCTGACCAAATCCAAATGACCGCCCTGTAAGTTTTGGTCTCTATTTATAATGTGGCTCAATCGCTCCCTCTAGTGGGGCTCCAATTGACTTGCTGGTCCTTAAGTCAGCATTTCCTGAAAAAATGTTCTCTCCCTATCAGGTCTGCCATCCACCTTCATCCACATCCCACCGTGCCATCCCACCCCCACTCCCCCCTCCCAGTCCAAAACATCCCCCCACCCTTCACCCCACCCCATTATTTCTAACTTTCTGGCCTTTTAATTTGTCCAATTTGGCCTTTATTTCTTTAATAATTTAGGGTTCCTCCAAACCTCCGACTTGATGGTATAAGTCCCAAAACACGTGCTTTGCATGCCTCCATCCTCCAAGACCTGATGTTATAAGTCCCAAAGCACATGTTCTGTATGCCTCCGGCCTCCAAATTAGGGTTCTTACCATTTAGGGTTCTTTTTCTATTCCAATCAGGGGCATTTATCCTTAGGGTTAGGGTTAGGGTTAGGGTTAGGGTTAGGGTTAGGGTTAGGGTTAGGGCCAGGGTTAGGGTTAGGGTTAGGGCCAGGGCTAGGGTTAGGGCTAGGGTTAGGGTTGGGGCTAATTTCACTTAGGGTTACCACTGATTGGGGTTAATTTCACCTAGGGTTACGACTGGTTAAGGTTAGGGCTTAAATTAGGGGTAGGGCTCGTTCCAGTTGGGGTTACGATTAAGGTTAGGACTTCAAATTAGGGTAAGGCTTAATCCAAATATTTCACAGTTGTGGTTCGAATTATTGCTCCAATTGGCTTTCAACTTCCCTAACACTATTTACAAAGAACAGTAGGGCAGGAGCTTCCCCGGAGGTGGCACTGGCAGGCTAGGCTTTTGGAACAAAAGTCCACCCCCCCAAAAACCGGGGAAGCGGCACAAGCACGGGCCTACCTCCAGTTCAAACCCCCACCCCATCATGAAACCAAACATTGTTCTAGTGCTCCCGTGATTAGGCTTTAGTGCTCTTCGTGCATGTGGTGTCATTCTATTCCTCGTTCGTTCTGTCTCTTCGCTGTCCTCAGCGGAAATTATTTCGCTTCTGTGGCCCTCTTGGCTACACAGTGCATTCATTTGGCTTCTGCGGCTCTCTGGCTACGCAGTGCAATCCCCCGATGTGTGTGGCTCTATTTGCTTCGCGACGTTTCGACTTATTTTAGTCTTCTTCAGGCAGCCCAAACACACATCCCCCAGACAGAAAATATCATGGCACCCCCTAGTACTACTCGTTGCACTTCTTGTGCTTAATATATTGCCACCGCCTTCCTTGCCTCTGACCCCACAACCACCAAGAGCTTCCTGCAGAGCAACACTGTCCATACTTTGGTCTGGTCCTTTTCCACCAACAGGTGTTCCAATCCTGGCTTACTAGCCTTTTCTAACAGGTAAGTATTTTTCCTTTTAATTTCTGCTATATGGGTCTATTTCCCTTTCCATTTTTCTAATTTTCTAACAGGTGAGTATATTTTCCTTTTCTCTGTTTTTTCATTGTCCTCTTTTTACAGGTGAGTAGTTTACTCTTCCCCTGACCAAATCCAAATGACCGCCCTGTAAGTTTTGGTCTCTATTTATAATGTGGCTCAATCGCTCCCTCTAGTGGGGCTCCAATTGACTTGCTGGTCCTTAAGTCAGCATTTCCTGAAAAAATGTTCTCTCCCTATCAGGTCTGCCATCCACCTTCATCCACATCCCACCGTGCCATCCCACCCCCACTCCCCCCTCCCAGTCCAAAACATCCCCCCACCCTTCACCCCACCCCATTATTTCTAACTTTCTGGCCTTTTAATTTGTCCAATTTGGCCTTTATTTCTTTAATAATTTAGGGTTCCTCCAAACCTCCGACTTGATGGTATAAGTCCCAAAACACGTGCTTTGCATGCCTCCATCCTCCAAGACCTGATGTTATAAGTCCCAAAGCACATGTTCTGTATGCCTCCGGCCTCCAAATTAGGGTTCTTACCATTTAGGGTTCTTTTTCTATTCCAATCAGGGGCATTTATCCTTAGGGTTAGGGTTAGGGTTAGGGTTAGGGTTAGGGTTAGGGTTAGGGTTAGGGTTAGGGCCAGGGTTAGGGTTAGGGTTAGGGCCAGGGCTAGGGTTAGGGCTAGGGTTAGGGTTGGGGCTAATTTCACTTAGGGTTACCACTGATTGGGGTTAATTTCACCTAGGGTTACGACTGGTTAAGGTTAGGGCTTAAATTAGGGGTAGGGCTCGTTCCAGTTGGGGTTACGATTAAGGTTAGGACTTCAAATTAGGGTAAGGCTTAATCCAAATATTTCACAGTTGTGGTTCGAATTATTGCTCCAATTGGCTTTCAACTTCCCTAACACTATTTACAAAGAACAGTAGGGCAGGAGCTTCCCCGGAGGTGGCACTGGCAGGCTAGGCTTTTGGAACAAAAGTCCACCCCCCCAAAAACCGGGGAAGCGGCACAAGCACGGGCCTACCTCCAGTTCAAACCCCCACCCCATCATGAAACCAAACATTGTTCTAGTGCTCCCGTGATTAGGCTTTAGTGCTCTTCGTGCATGTGGTGTCATTCTATTCCTCGTTCGTTCTGTCTCTTCGCTGTCCTCAGCGGAAATTATTTCGCTTCTGTGGCCCTCTTGGCTACACAGTGCATTCATTTGGCTTCTGCGGCTCTCTGGCTACGCAGTGCAATCCCCCGATGTGTGTGGCTCTATTTGCTTCGCGACGTTTCGACTTATTTTAGTCTTCTTCAGGCAGCCCAAACACACATCCCCCAGACAGAAAATATCATGGCACCCCCTAGTACTACTCGTTGCACTTCTTGTGCTTAATATATTGCCACCGCCTTCCTTGCCTCTGACCCCACAACCACCAAGAGCTTCCTGCAGAGCAACACTGTCCATACTTTGGTCTGGTCCTTTTCCACCAACAGGTGTTCCAATCCTGGCTTACTAGCCTTTTCTAACAGGTAAGTATTTTTCCTTTTAATTTCTGCTATATGGGTCTATTTCCCTTTCCATTTTTCTAATTTTCTAACAGGTGAGTATATTTTCCTTTTCTCTGTTTTTTCATTGTCCTCTTTTTACAGGTGAGTAGTTTACTCTTCCCCTGACCAAATCCAAATGACCGCCCTGTAAGTTTTGGTCTCTATTTATAATGTGGCTCAATCGCTCCCTCTAGTGGGGCTCCAATTGACTTGCTGGTCCTTAAGTCAGCATTTCCTGAAAAAATGTTCTCTCCCTATCAGGTCTGCCATCCACCTTCATCCACATCCCACCGTGCCATCCCACCCCCACTCCCCCCTCCCAGTCCAAAACATCCCCCCACCCTTCACCCCACCCCATTATTTCTAACTTTCTGGCCTTTTAATTTGTCCAATTTGGCCTTTATTTCTTTAATAATTTAGGGTTCCTCCAAACCTCCGACTTGATGGTATAAGTCCCAAAACACGTGCTTTGCATGCCTCCATCCTCCAAGACCTGATGTTATAAGTCCCAAAGCACATGTTCTGTATGCCTCCGGCCTCCAAATTAGGGTTCTTACCATTTAGGGTTCTTTTTCTATTCCAATCAGGGGCATTTATCCTTAGGGTTAGGGTTAGGGTTAGGGTTAGGGTTAGGGTTAGGGTTAGGGTTAGGGCCAGGGTTAGGGTTAGGGTTAGGGCCAGGGCTAGGGTTAGGGCTAGGGTTAGGGTTGGGGCTAATTTCACTTAGGGTTACCACTGATTGGGGTTAATTTCACCTAGGGTTACGACTGGTTAAGGTTAGGGCTTAAATTAGGGGTAGGGCTCGTTCCAGTTGGGGTTACGATTAAGGTTAGGACTTCAAATTAGGGTAAGGCTTAATCCAAATATTTCACAGTTGTGGTTCGAATTATTGCTCCAATTGGCTTTCAACTTCCCTAACACTATTTACAAAGAACAGTAGGGCAGGAGCTTCCCCGGAGGTGGCACTGGCAGGCTAGGCTTTTGGAACAAAAGTCCACCCCCCCAAAAACCGGGGAAGCGGCACAAGCACGGGCCTACCTCCAGTTCAAACCCCCACCCCATCATGAAACCAAACATTGTTCTAGTGCTCCCGTGATTAGGCTTTAGTGCTCTTCGTGCATGTGGTGTCATTCTATTCCTCGTTCGTTCTGTCTCTTCGCTGTCCTCAGCGGAAATTATTTCGCTTCTGTGGCCCTCTTGGCTACACAGTGCATTCATTTGGCTTCTGCGGCTCTCTGGCTACGCAGTGCAATCCCCCGATGTGTGTGGCTCTATTTGCTTCGCGACGTTTCGACTTATTTTAGTCTTCTTCAGGCAGCCCAAACACACATCCCCCAGACAGAAAATATCATGGCACCCCCTAGTACTACTCGTTGCACTTCTTGTGCTTAATATATTGCCACCGCCTTCCTTGCCTCTGACCCCACAACCACCAAGAGCTTCCTGCAGAGCAACACTGTCCATACTTTGGTCTGGTCCTTTTCCACCAACAGGTGTTCCAATCCTGGCTTACTAGCCTTTTCTAACAGGTAAGTATTTTTCCTTTTAATTTCTGCTATATGGGTCTATTTCCCTTTCCATTTTTCTAATTTTCTAACAGGTGAGTATATTTTCCTTTTCTCTGTTTTTTCATTGTCCTCTTTTTACAGGTGAGTAGTTTACTCTTCCCCTGACCAAATCCAAATGACCGCCCTGTAAGTTTTGGTCTCTATTTATAATGTGGCTCAATCGCTCCCTCTAGTGGGGCTCCAATTGACTTGCTGGTCCTTAAGTCAGCATTTCCTGAAAAAATGTTCTCTCCCTATCAGGTCTGCCATCCACCTTCATCCACATCCCACCGTGCCATCCCACCCCCACTCCCCCCTCCCAGTCCAAAACATCCCCCCACCCTTCACCCCACCCCATTATTTCTAACTTTCTGGCCTTTTAATTTGTCCAATTTGGCCTTTATTTCTTTAATAATTTAGGGTTCCTCCAAACCTCCGACTTGATGGTATAAGTCCCAAAACACGTGCTTTGCATGCCTCCATCCTCCAAGACCTGATGTTATAAGTCCCAAAGCACATGTTCTGTATGCCTCCGGCCTCCAAATTAGGGTTCTTACCATTTAGGGTTCTTTTTCTATTCCAATCAGGGGCATTTATCCTTAGGGTTAGGGTTAGGGTTAGGGTTAGGGTTAGGGTTAGGGTTAGGGTTAGGGCCAGGGTTAGGGTTAGGGTTAGGGCCAGGGCTAGGGTTAGGGCTAGGGTTAGGGTTGGGGCTAATTTCACTTAGGGTTACCACTGATTGGGGTTAATTTCACCTAGGGTTACGACTGGTTAAGGTTAGGGCTTAAATTAGGGGTAGGGCTCGTTCCAGTTGGGGTTACGATTAAGGTTAGGACTTCAAATTAGGGTAAGGCTTAATCCAAATATTTCACAGTTGTGGTTCGAATTATTGCTCCAATTGGCTTTCAACTTCCCTAACACTATTTACAAAGAACAGTAGGGCAGGAGCTTCCCCGGAGGTGGCACTGGCAGGCTAGGCTTTTGGAACAAAAGTCCACCCCCCCAAAAACCGGGGAAGCGGCACAAGCACGGGCCTACCTCCAGTTCAAACCCCCACCCCATCATGAAACCAAACATTGTTCTAGTGCTCCCGTGATTAGGCTTTAGTGCTCTTCGTGCATGTGGTGTCATTCTATTCCTCGTTCGTTCTGTCTCTTCGCTGTCCTCAGCGGAAATTATTTCGCTTCTGTGGCCCTCTTGGCTACACAGTGCATTCATTTGGCTTCTGCGGCTCTCTGGCTACGCAGTGCAATCCCCCGATGTGTGTGGCTCTATTTGCTTCGCGACGTTTCGACTTATTTTAGTCTTCTTCAGGCAGCCCAAACACACATCCCCCAGACAGAAAATATCATGGCACCCCCTAGTACTACTCGTTGCACTTCTTGTGCTTAATATATTGCCACCGCCTTCCTTGCCTCTGACCCCACAACCACCAAGAGCTTCCTGCAGAGCAACACTGTCCATACTTTGGTCTGGTCCTTTTCCACCAACAGGTGTTCCAATCCTGGCTTACTAGCCTTTTCTAACAGGTAAGTATTTTTCCTTTTAATTTCTGCTATATGGGTCTATTTCCCTTTCCATTTTTCTAATTTTCTAACAGGTGAGTATATTTTCCTTTTCTCTGTTTTTTCATTGTCCTCTTTTTACAGGTGAGTAGTTTACTCTTCCCCTGACCAAATCCAAATGACCGCCCTGTAAGTTTTGGTCTCTATTTATAATGTGGCTCAATCGCTCCCTCTAGTGGGGCTCCAATTGACTTGCTGGTCCTTAAGTCAGCATTTCCTGAAAAAATGTTCTCTCCCTATCAGGTCTGCCATCCACCTTCATCCACATCCCACCGTGCCATCCCACCCCCACTCCCCCCTCCCAGT
>NC_072837.1:20757500-20760892 GCF_027744805.1 Dunckerocampus dactyliophorus | reverse complement strand
CCCTAACCCTAACCCTAACCCTAACCCTAACCCTAACCCTAACCCTAACCCTAACCCTAACCCTAACCCTAACCCTAACCCTAACCCCTAACCCTAACCCTAACCCTAACCCTAACCCTAACCCTAACCCTAACCCTAACCCTAACCCTAACCCTAACCCTAACCCTAACCCTAACCCTAACCCTAACCCTAACCCTAACCCTAACCCTAACCCTAACCCTAACCCAACCCTAACCCTAACCCTAACCCTAACCCAACCCTAACCCTAACCCTAACCCTAACCCTAACCCTAACCCTAACCCTAACCCTAACCCTAACCCTAACCCTAACCCTAACCCTAACCCTAACCCTAACCCTAACCCTAACCCTAACCCTAACCCTAACCCAACCCTAACCCTAACCCTAACCCTAACCCTAACCCTAACCCTAACCCTAACCCTAACCCTAACCCTAACCCTAACCCTAACCCTAACCCTAACCCTAACCCTAACCCTAACCCTACCCCAAACCCTAACCCTAACCCTAACCCTAACCCTAACCCTAACCCTAACCCTAACCCTAACCCTAACCCTAACCCTAACCCTAACCCTAACCCTAACCCTAACCCTAACCCTAACCTAACCCTAACCCTAACCCTAACCCTAACCCTAACCCTAACCCTAACCCTAACCCTAACCCTAACCCTAACCCTAACCCTAACCCTAACCCTAACCCTAACCCTAACCCTAACCCTAACCCTAACCCTAACCCTAACCCTAACCCTAACCCTAACCCTAACCCTAACCCTAACCTAACCCTAACCCTAACCCTAACCCAACCCTAACCCTAACCCTAACCCTAACCCTAACCCTAACCCTAACCCTAACCCTAACCCTAACCCTAACCCTAACCCTAACCCTAACCCTAACCCTAACCCTAACCCTAACCCTAACCCTAACCCTAACCCTAACCCTAACCCTAACCCTAACCCTAACCCTAACCCCTAACCCTAACCCTAACCCTAACCCTAACCCTAACCCTAACCCTAACCCTAACCCTAACCCTAACCCTAACCCTAACCCTAACCCTAACCCTAACCCTAACCCTAACCCTAACCCTAACCCTAACCCTAACCCTAACCCTAACCCTAACCCTAACCCTAACCCTAACCCTAACCCTAACCCTAACCCTAACCCTAACCCTAACCCTAACCCTAACCCTAACCCTAACCCTAACCCTAACCCTAACCCTAACCCTAACCCTAACCCTAACCCTAACCCTAACCCTAACCCTAACCCTAACCCTAACCCTAACCCTAACCCTAACCCTAACCCTAACCCTAACCCTAACCCTAACCCTAACCCTAACCCTAACCCTAACCCTAACCCTAACCCTAACCCTAACCCTAACCCTAACCCTAACCCTAACCCTAACCCTAACCCTAACCCTAACCCTAACCCTAACCCTAACCCTAACCCTAACCCTAACCCTAACCCTAACCCTAACCCTAACCCTAACCCTAACCCTAACCCTAACCCTAACCCTAACCCTAACCCTAACCCTAACCCTAACCCTAACCCTAACCCTAACCCTAACCCTAACCCTAACCCTAACCCTAACCCTAACCCTAACCCTAACCCTAACCCTAACCCTAACCCTAACCCTAACCCTAACCCTAACCCTAACCCTAACCCTAACCCTAACCCTAACCCTAACCCTAACCCTAACCCTAACCCTAACCCTAACCCTAACCCTAACCCTAACCCTAACCCTAACCCTAACCCTAACCCTAACCCTAACCCTAACCCTAACCCTAACCCTAACCCTAACCCTAACCCTAACCCTAACCCTAACCCTAACCCTAACCCTAACCCTAACCCTAACCCTAACCCTAACCCTAACCCTAACCCTAACCCTAACCCTAACCCTAACCCTAACCCTAACCCTAACCCTAACCCTAACCCTAACCCTAACCCTAACCCTAACCCTAACCCTAACCCTAACCCTAACCCTAACCCTAACCCTAACCCTAACCCTAACCCTAACCCTAACCCTAACCCTAACCCTAACCCTAACCCTAACCCTAACCCTAACCCTAACCCTAACCCTAACCCTAACCCTAACCCTAACCCTAACCCTAACCCTAACCCTAACCCTAACCCTAACCCTAACCCTAACCCTAACCCTAACCCTAACCCTAACCCTAACCCTAACCCTAACCCTAACCCTAACCCTAACCCTAACCCTAACCCTAACCCTAACCCTAACCCTAACCCTAACCCTAACCCTAACCCTAACCCTAACCCTAACCCTAACCCTAACCCTAACCCTAACCCTAACCCTAACCCTAACCCTAACCCTAACCCTAACCCTAACCCTAACCCTAACCCTAACCCTAACCCTAACCCTAACCCTAACCCTAACCCTAACCCTAACCCTAACCCTAACCCTAACCCTAACCCTAACCCTAACCCTAACCCTAACCCTAACCCTAACCCTAACCCTAACCCTAACCCTAACCCTAACCCTAACCCTAACCCTAACCCTAACCCTAACCCTAACCCTAACCCTAACCCTAACCCTAACCCTAACCCTAACCCTAACCCTAACCCTAACCCTAACCCTAACCCTAACCCTAACCCTAACCCTAACCCTAACCCTAACCCTAACCCTAACCCTAACCCTAACCCTAACCCTAACCCTAACCCTAACCCTAACCCTAACCCTAACCCTAACCCTAACCCTAACCCTAACCCTAACCCTAACCCTAACCCTAACCCTAACCCTAACCCTAACCCTAACCCTAACCCTAACCCTAACCCTAACCCTAACCCTAACCCTAACCCTAACCCTAACCCTAACCCTAACCCTAACCCTAACCCTAACCCTAACCCTAACCCTAACCCTAACCCTAACCCTAACCCTAACCCTAACCCTAACCCTAACCCTAACCCTAACCCTAACCCTAACCCTAACCCTAACCCTAACCCTAACCCTAACCCTAACCCTAACCCTAACCCTAACCCTAACCCTAACCCTAACCCTAACCCTAACCCTAACCCTAACCCTAACCCTAACCCTAACCCTAACCCTAACCCTAACCCTAACCCTAACCCTAACCCTAACCCTAACCCTAACCCTAACCCTAACCCTAACCCTAACCCTAACCCTAACCCTAACCCTAACCCTAACCCTAACCCTAACCCTAACCCTAACCCTAACCCTAACCCTAACCCTAACCCTAACCCTAACCCTAACCCTAACCCTAACCCTAACCCTAACCCTAACCCTAACCCTAACCCTAACCCTAACCCTAACCCTAACCCTAACCCTAACCCTAACCCTAACCCTAACCCTAACCCTAACCCTAACCCTAACCCTAACCCTAACCCTAACCCTAACCCTAACCCTAA